>NC_057730.1:29140975-29224221 GCF_004010195.1 Chiloscyllium plagiosum
ACCCACCCATACCCCTACATTTACCCCTTACCTAACACTACGGGCAATTTAGCATGGCCAATTCACCTGACCCTGCACATCTTTTTGGACTGTGGGAGGAAACCGGAGCACCCGGAGGAAACCCACGCAGACACGGGGAGAACGTGCAAACTCCACACAGTCAGTCACCTGAGGCGGGAATTGAACCGGGTGTCAGGCGCTGTGAGGCAGCAGTGCTAACCACTGTGCCACCGTGCCGCCCACTGTGCCACCGTGCCGCCCACTGCACTCTCTCCCTATTCCTTGCCTCACTGTCACATGGCACCGGCAACAACCCAGAGATGATGACTCTGTACATTCTAGCTTTTAGCTTCCAGCCTAACTCCCTGAGCTCCTGAATGACCTCCCCACCCCTCTTCCTAACTATGTCGTTGGTGCCAATGTGCACCACGACTTCTGGCTGCACACCCTCCCCCTTAAGGATTCTGAAGACACGGTCCGAGACGTCTCGGACCCTGGCACCCGGGAGGCAACAAACCATCCGAGAGTCTCACAGAACACAGAACCGCCTGTGTTCTGTCCCTCTAACTATAGAGTCTCCTATAACTAGCGCTCTCCTCCTCTCCCCCTTTCCCTTCTGAGCCTCAGAGCTGGACCTCGTGCCAGAGACCCGGTCACTGCAGCTTACCCCTGCTGGGCCATTCCCCCTCAACAGTATCCAAAGCGGTATATTTATTGTTGTGGGGAACGACCACAGGGGATCCCTGCACTGCCTGCTTCCTCCCCTTCCCACCTCTAACTGTTACCCAGCTACCTCTGTTCTCTGGCGTAACTATGTCCGTGTAGCTTCTATCTATCACCCTCTCAGCCTCTCGAATAATCCTCAGTTCATCCAACTTCAGCTCAAGTTCCCTAACGCGGTCTGTGAGGAGCTGGAGCTGGCTGCACTTCCTGCAGGTGAAGTCGGCAGGAGGATCGGTGGTCACCCCTATCTCAAACATCCTGCAGGAGGAACATTCCACTGCCTGCGCTGCCATCACTCTACACTTAGTCTCCAAAACAAGAACACTAAGTAGCTTACCTGTTCAGCCGACTGAGTCCTTTTTTTAGGTTAGAGGAGGAGGGAGGGTGGGAGACACTACACGTGTAGTGTCTCGGGTTCTTTCTCCACTCAAACTTCTTACCTTCCCAGAAGCCTCTGTTGATGACTTCCGGGTTCCCGCTCCTAGTTGAAAAAAAAACACAGACTGCGAAAAGAAAAACATTAATTTAAACTGGTCTCCGCTTACTTTCCGGCTCCCCTCTCTGTGCGCCCGCTGTAGCACTGAGCCGAAGTGACCTCTTATCAAGCTGTCTAAATTGCACTTGCCCCAGGGATAGAGGGGAGTGGATTTCCTGGGTATTAAAAGATACCAATTAAGTTCCCTTTTATCTTTTGTCAGTGATTGGGCTTGTAAAGACCTGTTGTCAATATGGCTGGGTATTGAGGCCTCCCAGGCAAAATGCCCCCTCATTAGCCTGCTGTTTTTACATAAATTGAAGACTGTCATGCAATATTGCTGTAATATGGTAATTATTAATACTGTCAAGGCATGGAGGGCAATGAGGCAGAAGGAGGGTAATACATCCAAAATGTCCTTTCTTACCCCTATAGCTGATATGCCAGTTTTTCAGCTGGGGATAATGGACCCCGGATTAAAGCTCTGGGCAGCGAGGGGAATCTCCTATTTGGGCTATTTATTTGAAGATGTAATAATTATGTCCTTCAACCAAATATCCGTAAATATGGTTTGGCTAGCAGAGACCTTTTTCGCTTTTTTAAGGTCAGGGATTTTATTCAAAAAAGGACACACTTTTGACTGACTCCTACAGATCAATCATGGAGAGGAGGGTGCTTCATGGTAAACGTACTCTCTCTGTTAGTACCCTTTATCATATATTAGGGGGTGATCTTTCAGAAGACATTGAGCAGCTTTGTGGGGACTGGGAGAGAGAATTAGGGGTCAAGATCTCTACGGAGACAAGGGGAGGGGACATCTGCGAGAAGCGAGGAGTGTCTTGCAGAGGGTCCATCCAGCCCCAGACCATCTCTCAAAATTTAAGGTAGGTGTATCTTCATTGCGTCCTAAGTGTAAAACCAGCATTGGTACTCTCTCTCATTGTCTGTGGTTTTGCCGCGGGCTCTATACATACTTGAGTGCTGTGGCAGAAGTTACAGAGTCTTGAGGGCCGATGTTCAGATGGACCCCATCTCTCTTCTTCTGGACCTACCCAATATATCTTTGCTAGACGCTCGTGGGAAGAAAACGTTTTCATATTCTTATTTTCTGTGCAAGGAAAAATATTATAATGTGTTGGATCTCTGAATCCCCCGCCCCCCGCCTGGCTCTGTTGGGCTTGCATGGGCTTGTCATGGAACATATTCCAATGGATTTTTTATGAATATGGTACGCCAGAAAACTGAAAACATAATTATAGGAAATGGCAGCCCGTTCTGGGCTATTTGGATATAGATTTATCTTCCATCTTAACTTGTGTACATGATGTCCTTGAAGGAAGAATTTCAAATAAATTTGTGTGTAATACTTAGGGCTCTCCCAGGCTTGGGATCTCCGAGGTCCGAGGTTGTGCTGAGCTGTTTTATTTATTGATTTATTAATTACCTTTATTGATGTCTGTTTTGCACATGAGTATAGTTGTGTTTTGTTTGTGTTGGTTTTTTTTCCTGTTTTGCTGTTATATACATATAGAGTAATGTTTTTTTCTCTTGTGGGTTTGCGTGTATAAAATCTTTCTTTCAATAAAAATATCTATAACAAAAACACAGGGGAAGGAAACCTCCTGGCAATTACCACATACTGCCCTCCTTCAGCTGATGAATCAGAGCTCCTCCATATGGAACAATACTTGGAGGAAGCACTGAGTGTGGTAAAGTCGCAAAATGTGCTCTGGCTGAGGAATTTCAATGTCCACCCCCAAGAGTGGCTCAACAGCAGCACTACTGATAGAACTGGTCCTCACGGACAATCCTGCTAGATTAAGTCTGCTGCAGGTGGTAAAGGAACCAAAAGAGGGAAAAACAATCTTTACCTCATCCTTATCAATGAGCCTGGTGCAGATTCATCTGTCCATGACAGTATCAGTGAGAGTATCCACCATACAGTTTTTGTGGAAATAAAGTCCTGCCCTCACATTGAGAATACCTTCCATCGTTTTGCTTGATACTATCACCATTCTAAAGGGACAGTCTTCAGACAAATTTAGCAATTCAACGCTGGGCATCCATGAGGTGCTGTGGACCATGAGTAGCAGCAGAATTGTACTCCAGCACAATCTAAAATCTCATGGTCTAGCATATCGCTCACTCTACCATTACCATCAGGCCACAGGCTCAGTCTCAGTTCAATGAAGACTGCAGGAGGTGATGCCAGGAACAGCATCAGAAATACAAAACAATGAGGTGTCAACCTGGTGAGACAACAAAAACAGGACTACTTGAATGCCAGACATCATAAGCAGCACGTGATCAGCAGGGTGAAGTGATTCCACAACCAACGGATCAGATTAAGCTATGCAGTCCTGCCACATCCAGTCATGAATGGTAGTGGAGAAAGTGAGGACTGCAGATGCTGGAGATCAGAATTGAAAAGTCTGGCACTGAATAAGCACAGCAGGTCAGGCGGCATCTGAGGAGCAGGAGAATTGATGTTTTGGGCATAAACACTTCATCAGGAATGATAGATAAAACAACTCTCTGCACGTGAGACTCCAGAAGTTTCCCCATTGTCAATGATGGTTATCCCAGAAGATGAGTGCAAAAGATGAGGTTGAAGCATACACAGCAATCTTCATCCAAAGTGGCAAGTGAATGATCCATCTTGGTCTCCTCCAAAAGTCCCCAGTATCTCAGATACCAGTCTTCAGCCAATTCAATTCCATGTGTTATCAAGCATGAATTGGAGGTACTGGATACTACAAAGGTCATAGACCCTGACAACATTCTGGCAGTAGTACTGAAGACTTGTGTTCCAGAACTTACCGCACCCTTAGCCAAGCTTTTCTAGTACACCTGTAACAACGGCATCTACCTGACAATGTGAAAAATTGTCACAAAAACAAGACAAATCCTGTACACAAAAACAAGACAAATCCACCCTCAGCCAATTACTGCCTCATTGGTTTGCTGCTAATGATCAGTAAAATAATGGTAGGTGTCATCAACAAGCTTGGTCCCAAGTACCTGCTCAGTGACGCCCAGTTTGGGTTCCACCAGGGCAACTCAGCTCTTGACCTCACTACAAGCTTGGTTCAATCATGGACAGAGGTTCAGTTTTCAGAGATGAAGTGAGAGTGACAGCACTTGACATCAAGGCCACATTTGACTGAGGAGTCATCGGAGCGCCTCAGCAAAACTGGTATCAATGGGAATCAAGGGAAAAACTCTCCACTGTTTGGAGTCATACCTGGCACATAGGAAGATGGTTGAGATTATTGGAGATCAGTCATGTCAGCTCCAGGACATCTCTGCTGAAGTTCCTCAGGGTAGTGTCCTTGGCCCAACCATCTTCAGCTGCTTCATCAATTACCTGCCCTCCATCATAAGGTCAGAAGTGGGAATGTTTGCTGATGATTACATAATGTTCAATACCATTCGTAACTCCTGAGATACTGAAGCAGTCCATGTTCAAATGCAACAAGATCTAGACAATATCCAAACTTCGGCTGACAAGTGACAAGTGACGAGTTTGTACATTCTCCCCGTGTCTGCGTGGGTTTCCTCCGGGTGCTCCAGTTTCCTCCCATAGTCCAAAAATGTGCAGGTTAGGTGAATTGGCTATGCTTAATTGCCCATAGTGTTAGGTGAAGGGGTAAATGTAGAGGAATGGGTCTGGGTAAGTTGCTCTTTGGGGGGTCAGTGTGGACCCGTTGGGCCAAAGGCCCTGTTTCCACACTGTAAGTAATTGAATCTTTAAGTGACGGCACGGTGGCTCAGTGGTTAGCACTGCTGCCTCACAGCACCATCGTCCCAGGTTCGATTCCAGCGTCAGGTGACTATCTGTGTGGAGTTTCCTCCGGGTACTCCGGTTTCCTCCCACAGTCCAAAGATGTGCAGATCAGGTGAATTGGCCATGCTAAATTGCACATAGTGTTAGGGGCATTAGCCAGAGGGAAATGGGTTACTCTTTGCAGGGTCGATGTGGACTGGTTGGGCTGAAGGACCTGTTTCCACTCTATAGGGGATCTAATCTAATCTAAAAAAGTAATGTTTGCACCACACAGTAGCCAGACAGTGGCTAATTCCAATAAGAGGCAATCTAACCATCGCACCTTGGAATTCAATGATGTTACCAGCACTGAATTTCCCACTATCAACATCCTGAGGATTACATTGACCAGAAGCTCAACTAGAGTCACCATATAAACACAATGGCTACAAGAACAGGTCTAAGAGGTAAGGAATACTGAGTGAGTAACTCACTTTCTGATTCCCCAGAGCCTGTCCACCACTTACAAGTTTCAAGTGAGTGTGATGCAATGTTCCCCACTTGCCTGTATGGGTGCAGCTCATGAAGCTTGACATCATCGAGGACAAAGCAGCTTGCTTGATTGGCACCACATGCACTATTTGAACCATTGAAGCTCATAAGGCAGTGTGTATACCACCTACAAGATGTACTGCAGAAGTTCATAAAAATCCTTAGACATCACTTTCCAACCCATAACCACTTGCATCTAGAAGAACCAGAACAACAAGAAAACCACCACTTACAAGTTTCCCTCCAAGCCTTGGAAAAACTTCATCGTTCCTTCACGGTCGCTGGGTCAAAATCCCAGAATTCCTTCCCTAAGGACATTGTGGGTCTACCACCATCTTCTGAAGGGCAACTAAGAACGGGCAATAAATGCAACAGCCCACTTCCTATGATTGAATAAAAAGAAATGCTCGATGGATATTTTCACTGGCTCAAGAGCCTATCACATGGGGTCATAGTTTTAGAATAGGAGATAAGCCATTTAACATGTTGATAAAGATAACTCACCCTCTTGAAGATTTTGTGATCTTTGGAATTCCCTATCTTTAGAAAGTTGTGGGTCCTCAGTTGTTTAATATATCCAGAAAATGTTTTTTTCTGTGTTAGGAGAATTCAGATATGGTGATATTACAGGAACATAGAGTGAAATCAGATAGGCAATCATGATTTCATAATGCAGCAGGCTCAAAGGATTGAATAGCCAGTGCCTGGTTTTATTCTTTATGAAATGAGTCAACATAGTAGAAACATAACCCAGGACCAATGTAAGTTTCTGTATTACATCATGTGCTACCTTAAATGACCTGGCCATCATAAAATTGTCAGCGCTGGTGTGAGGATCTGGGAACAGGATCTGATGCTTTTTGACTTAATATGGTACCAAGATTTCAATGTGAAAGAACTGACACCTCGTTAACCAGACTTGCATTTTATTCATTTGCTTCTAATATTTCAAACTGATATCATTACATTGTTTAGGTATATTTACATATTCTCATTTCATCATGTGTTATTTGCCTACACAAACATCCTACCTATCTCTGTTTTGTGGTGGTCATAAAGCAACCACAGCATCTCCTGATAAAGGTAGGGCATGAAATGTCTTTTTCTTAAAACAATAAAATATCTGTTTTATTGCTGGTGTCTAACAGGACAATAACATAGTTAAATATTTTCCTCTGTATACTTTTCTATCCTGAAGAAGTTGCCACTTTCTGGGGTGTTGTTCCACAGCTGCTGACACCTTTTGGGGTAGAGTTCCCAAGGTGCTGGCATTTCTTGGAGTACAGTTCCATAGGCTTTGTCAAACACCTGGTACTTTAAATGGTTAGTGGACACTTGAATGGTAATCAACCTCTGACAGCCATTTCAATTGATCCTGATTCTTTTTTTGTCTTAATATACACATTAGGGTTGCTGCATAGTGATCAGGAATGGGAATTGATGCTTTTATTTCCCATGACAGCCCAGCTGCTAATTCAGCTGAGATCCACTAATTTAAAAAATGACTTACTTTATAAAATTTCAGACTCTAGCTAAATAAATAGAAAGCATAGGCATAAAGGTCTCCTGGCAAGAGTCTTGTGTCTTTCAAGATTTTCCAGAATGTAGTCTGATTGAATCATTTTACTCTGCTTGTTGATTCATTATCCTCAGAAAAGCAAAATATAAACAAACAAAATCAGCAAGAAATGTTTTATCTATTGAAATGAAAGGAATTGTGTAATCTGCATTTCAAATGCTACATGAAGTTATTGGTAGCACATATTCCCACGTTTATTTTGTCGATATTGAAGATTATTTTAGCACATAATTAAATATCAGTTAACTCGATCAAATTGAGACAGCATTAAATATTTGTTATATCGAACTTCATCTGATTTTTGTTTTATAGCACTGCAATAATTAATTAACTGAGAATAGCCACTAATTTCAAGTTAGTTGTTTGAGAATAGCCAGTCAGTTCGGAGGAATGGATTGAGACAAATTTTGAGTTTCAGTCACAGATTAAGTTGTATATATATGATTATAGTGAGGTGCGGATTTGGTTAGCTGGGTGATTTAATCAGTTTTTGGATTAACAATAGGATTTTCATTTGCAGTGTTAGACATGATCTAAATGAAGCATATTTACACAATTTCTAAACAACCATTGCTGAAAATTTCAGAAACCATTGATGTAAATTATTATTCAATGAATATGAAAGGAAACTTGGAGGACAAGGGTTCAATTCTTTATTAGCAATTACTAACTTTCAATAATTCAATTATTTTACTCTTCAACTCCTCCTCGTTCATGCTTTTTGAACAATTGTGAATCTTCAGGGTTTGCTGCTCCTAGTATCTTTAGCATTCCCAGACAAGGTACATGAAGCAGTGAGTTAATGATGACTTTCCCTACAGAGGGATAGCTAACCTCCACTGAAAATAACACTCCGTAAAGCACTTGAAATCAAGAAAAGAAAACTACATGGATTAAGAAAACCACTTGTGATTAAATCTATTCCTTGAAGTTTCATTGTATGATTTGCCCTACTCTCCAGTCATTAGTCAACTCAAACATCTGTCCTTGTGACATATCATGACAAGTTGAAAAGCAAAATGCCACTTTACTCAAGTAGATGATGTTTTATTGTCATCCAAACAGCTGGTTTTTTTTGCTTTTTATCTATTTTCAATATGCTTATACATGGAAAAGAAAAAGTGGGCGAGATAGAGTGTGGGCGAGAGAGAGAGTGGGCGAGAGAGAGTGGGCGGGAGAGAGTGGGTGGGCGAGAGAGTGGGCAAGAGAGAGAGTGGGCGAGAGAAAGTGGGCGAGAGTGAGACTGGGTAAAGAAAATGACAAAGAATAATGCTAATATCCGTATGCTTTTTCTCCAGTGTCCTGGTGACTGATCTTCAACTGCCGGAGGCTCCAGGCCAGCCCTGGAGGTGTGGAAACCCTATCATGGATTTATATAGTTCTTTCTCAACTGATCAAACTCCACAAGTTACTCAGCTATAACTCCGGAAACTTGTGAAATGTGCAGTATTCTAGCTGATCTGCCCAGGATTTGTGCCATTAACACTGGTAATTATCTAATACATTGTAAGTGATAAAGCACTATTACTTACCTTACTGTGAGAGATAAGGCAGTTTTGTCCTTCCCTCCCTCCCGGCCCTGAAAATCCCAATCCCAACCCAACACAATGACAATGACATATTAATATATTGTGACTTGCTTGAAAAACATGCCTGTGTATTAACCTGGATCCAGCATCAAGTGACATTTAACAGGTTAAAGCTTGCCAGTGCACATTCTATATTGTTATGAAGATGTGGGTGTACTGTACCTTTAAGAGAGTTAAAAGCTAGCAAAAACTACCTGATAGCACCAAGTGTTCTGAAAAAAGATACAACGTAACATGTACTCCAGCTATTGGGATAGCTCGGGTAGCTGGTTGCCTGGAAACGACAAAACAGATTCAAATTAGGCCAATCAGTTTAAAATTATACCAAACTCCAATCCAGTTTGAATTTATAATATTGAAAATCTTAAAAGCCAATGACACAACCCAATGCTTTTAAGACCAGGGAAAATTTAACAATTGAGAGGAGAACGACCAAGCTACCAGCATGTAAAGATTGCCTGAAAAAATAACTCTCTTAAAGGTACCTTTATCGATCAGTAACCTGTGAAGCAGAATCCCCAAGAAGAAGAAAAGATGACCGGAATACAGAGAAACCTGAAAGCTGCTTGGTTTTGAGATAAGAAATTTTATTTTATAAATCGTAATCGGGCATTTTATCAGACTAGTATTAAAGAAGGGAAGGTAAAAGGTAGGTTAGAGAGGAGTTGTAAATAGTTGTTAGTTAATTATTCTCTGTTATAATTTAAGAAATAAAGTTGTTCATTTTTACTTTAAATGGTTCTTGACCTCTTGAATTTTCACAGGTTACTGCACGGGATAAATCTTTTCTGTGTTGCTGGTTTACTCTAAGCAGTAGAGTTTACCCCGTGTCATAGCAATATCCTGCATTTTTATTCATGGAAATGGTTGGTATTGGCTGGGCTTCATTTATTGCTCACTTACTTTTATCCTGGTGTTGATGGACTTAATTGCTTTCCATGGTGATCCTTTTACACCTTTGACCTGCTCAATCACTCCAGAAGCCATTACAATTCAACTACACGTGTGTGATTAGAGTCATGTTTAGCTCCAAGGTGAAATTCCTTTACTTGAAAGATGAATTGGAACAAATGATAATCCAGCAACTCTTATGATCATGTGTTTTCTGATGTCAGCCATTATGTACCAAATTTATTTGATTAATTTCACAACTTGTCACAGTGAAACATGGCTTCTGGTATAACTTGTTCAGAACCATACCCACTACAGTAGTTTCTGGGAAAGGTAGGAAGAGGTTTCAATCTCAGTTAAGGAAGGATAGGAAGAAATGGGGAAAGGGCAGAAAGTGTGTATTTAAGTATTTAAGACATGATATTTCACAGCAAATGACAATCATAACGTCAACAGCAACATGTGATACATTTGAGGACGTTTTCAAGTTTATCTGCAATAAAGCCAGCATCAGTTTCATTAAGTTGTCAAATTTCAGCAATAATCTTTAACTGAGTGCTTGGCTGTCTGTTTTGCATCTGTTCAGTTCTCTGACAATCAAACCAATTTTACATTCACATCTATCAGGAAAATAACTATCCATGAATATTGGAACAGTAAATGTTGCAATAGTGAAAGAGAAAGATTTGCATTTTAACTTTGGATATTTTTGATAACAAAAATGTGTTGCCTTTCTGAATACTGATCAGAGAATAGAGCAGATGCCAGTTTATAGGGTGTGCCATGCAGATACAGAGTGCTGTCCTAGAAAGGGCTACTGAATCATCCATCAGATCCCAATATCCATTTCCAGTTATTGTAAATTAACTCACTTTTCCCAAGCCACTAGTTCACAGCTGTTCTCTGAAGAATCCAGTGAAACCTTAGCTCATGGTTCATGGCTTGCCAGTCACTACATGGATGGTGATCTTGATATTTAAAAATTAGATTGTTTTTAAATGAGGGGAATTTGTGGTGTTTGCCTCCGTGATTCTGCCTTGCACATCTGATTTCAGTGGCAAGACAGGTTTGAGTCTGGAAATATGGAAGGCCAGCATGGACTGCAAAAAGGCAATATCAGAAAGGCTGACTCTGGCTGTCAGTATTCTACCAGGCCTTTGTTGATTTCTCACTGATCAGCTGATTAATATAAAATACATTAACCTGAAGAGCATGAAATGGTGTGACCCACCTGCTATGATTAGTAGGCAAGCTGTTGCCTGTTTAGTCCCTTTTTACCATTAAAGTTGTAGTTTGAAGTTAGAGGAGATGAGACAGCAATTAGTCCTTTGTTCTTGCTGCACGTTCCAATCAAGTCAACATTTGCTTCTCATCTGTCTATAATGTTCCTGTGGTAAGAATTCAACTCTCTAGACCATCATGAAATCCCAAATAATCTGAGGTAGTAACGAAGAAAATGTTGGACCAACGAAGTCTATGATTTTTTAGCTTAGATTCCCTACAGTGTGGAAACAGGCCCTTCAGCCCAATAAGTCCATACCGATCCTCCGAAGAGTAACCCATCCAGACCCATTTCCCTCTGACTAATGTACGTAACACTATGGGCAATTTAGCATGGCCAATTCACCTAAACTGCACATCTTTGGACTGTGGGAGGAAACTGGAGCAAACCCACGCAGACATGGGGAGAATGTGCAAACTCCACACAGTCACCCGAGGTTGGAATTGAACCTGGGACCCTGGTGCTGTGAGGCAGCAGTGCTAACCACTGAGCCACCGTGTCGTCCTACGGTGGTGATTTCTTAAAGATCCATTAAATTCACATCTGCAATCTGGTATTCCATTTATTTCAAGAATAGAGCATAATTACATCACATCACCTCAAAATAATTCATAGCTTCATTTTGCACAATGTTCCTGTTATACAAACACCACCAGTTTCATGAAACATTGCTGTTGCCTTGATTCTCCCACCATATGTGGTGGATAGTAAACCTACCAAAGGTTGCAATAATATTTTTACCAACTGGAACCAGCAACACAACCCCACTGAGTGCATCACAAAGCAGCTTTTCTCTGCACATGGTGGAAACATTGCCTGTGGACATTAAAAATCAGCACTTTTGCTGAAGTCTGCACTGTCCAACTGCCTGTCTTAATTGACAGCTGCAACATTTAAGTCAAACCAATACTTAGAATGTCACCACTAACCTAATTAAACTTCAATTTGGTGCAACAAAAAACTGATTGAAGTTCCCTTTAAAAATAACTTTGTCTGAAACCATCAGAGTTTTGTAAATCAGTAAGTTACACTGCTGTGTTCAAAGTACAAAAGAGCAGCAGGCAAAATTTCCCCAGTCACTGAATCTTCCAGGAAAAATGAATTATGGGAGTAGTCAATGCAAAAAAAGCCTCCTGTATATGTGGAACTGAGAAATTTTGAAAAGAGCTGTTCCATAATTACAGGCTGCTTGGCTCCCGTGTTTGTTGTTGATCTGTTTGTTAGTGAGCCTATTAGCAGCAAATGTAAGGGGGAAACAGGCAGAAAGTGAGTATAGGTAGTTCTGCTGTAATGTACATTTCGTTAACATGAATTCGCTATAATATGATTGACAAACTTCTGAAGCGTGAAGTTTTAAAGCATGTATCAGAACTGACTGTAATGGCAATGAACAAAGTAGGTAAGCCCATTGGAGCACATCTGCAGCGTAAGGCAGCAGTGGGGGAACAGTCAGTTTGCCGACTGAGGCTGGTAGAGGTAAGAGTTGGCTGGTTGAGGCAATGATTGGGTGGCCAGAAAGGGGCAAAAGGGGAATGGGGTGGCTTCAAAAGGCAGGGGTGGGCTGAGGGGCAAACGTCTGCAAAGGGAGTGTTGTGGACAAGGAAGTGGCTGCAAAAGGAGAGAGGGAGGAAAGCTGCCAAGATAAGCCTGTCAACAAAGAAGTACCTAGCTAACTGGGATTCAGGAGAACCTGAAGTTGAATTCCTTGAAAATTATTCTTTTTGATGATGTGTGGTTCAGTTGTTGAAAAAGATAACATATGTTGCTAACGTATGGTTGTTCTCTTGTGACAATTTCAACATTGTGTGGCCCAGAAAATTTAAGCTTATCTTGCATGTTGTGTCTTGATGTTGAATGGCAGGTTGATAATTTTTGAGGATATCAATGAATTGTTCTGCTCTGTGTGTCTAAATACGTGACATGTCAACACAAATACAGAAAGTAATGTTCCTGCCTGACTGCAATTCATGCTCATGAAATAATTAATGAGAATGAGAAGGTAACCCCTGAAAATCAAAACATAGCCCTCAAAATCTCGAACAGAGTCCTCAGCAGGGAAAAGAAACATTTTGCCTGCTGGTACACTAAATAAATGAACCACTCAAAATAGCTGGGAAGCTTACTTTGTTCGAAGTGGTCCCATCGCAGTTCAATCCTATAATAATGAAATAGTTAATGCCATTTGCCATAAGGGGTTTATAAGTAATTCAAGTTTTTGTTTGTAATGTTATATGTTACCGGTTTATAACTATTGACCTGTAGTTAGAGTCTAATTATGTAATAAATAGTAATTATTGTTATGTACAAAATCCTGGTCCATTTTTTCTGTCACCCTGGGCCTGAAAATCAGGTAAATTGGGGAATGGTTGTGTACTTATTTAAAATCTTCAATTACTATGATGACTGTAGTAACAGCGAGACTTGGTCTCCAGCACTATCACAGTGAGTTGTAACACAAATCACAAGTGTATGAATTACAAAAAGTCAGTCTAAATTTACCTGAGACATAAAATAGTGATAAAACATTTGTAAGATTTTAAAGTTACAAACAAAAATATTAGTGTTAAAACATAACCTTACTTAAAGAAAACAATAGGAGAAAGTGAGGACTGCAGATGCTGGAGATCAGAGTCAATGAGTGTGGTGCTGGAAAAGCACAGCAGGTCAGGCAGCATCTGAGGAGCAGGAGGGTTGATGTTTCGGGCATAAGCCCTTCATCAGGAATGAGACTTGTAGGCAAAGGGGGCTGAGAGATAAATGGGACAGGGGTGGGGCTGGGGGGAATGCAATAGGTGGATGGAGGTGGGGATGAAGGTGATAGGTCAGAGAGGAGGTTGGAGCAGATAGTTAAGATTGGATCTGGGATAAGGTGGGGGGAGGGGAAATGATAAAACTGGTGAAATCCATATTAATCCTGTGTGGTTGGAGGGTACCAAAGCGGAAGACGAGGCGTTCTTCCTCCAGGCGTCGGGTGGTTAGAGTTTGGTCACAGGGTGGTAGGGTTGTTTGGTGCGTGTGTCCCAGAGATGTTCTCTAAAACATCCCAGATGGCCTCCTTGTTCAAAGACTGCAATTTCCCCTCTCACATGGTCAACTATGCCCTCCAGCGTATCTCCTCCACATCCTGCACCTCCACCCTTGAACCCCACCCCTCCAACCACAACAGGATAAAATCCCCCTGGAACTCACCATCCACCCCACCAACCTCCGGATATATCGCTTAATCCCTCGCCATTTCTGCCACGTACAAACAGACCCACCACCAGGGATATATTTCCCTCTCCACTCCTATCTGCATTACAAAGCGAACATGCCCTCTGTGACTCCCTTGTTAGGGCCCCCCCCCCCCACCAACCCACCCTCCACTCCCAGCACCATCCCCTACCACCACAAGAAGTGGAAAACCTGTGCCCACACCACCGTCCAAGACGCCAAAGGATCCTTCTACATCTTAGAGATTTACCTGTACTTCACACACGTCATCTACTGTATCCGTTGCTCCCAATGTGGTCTCCTCTACATTGGGGAGACAGGATGCCAATTTGCAGAATGTTTCAGAGATTATCTCTGGGACACACGCACCAAACAGCCCCAATGCCATGTAGCCAAACACATTAACACCCCCTCCCACTCTGCCAAGGATATGCAAGTCCTGGGCCTCCTCCACCACCAAACCCTAACCACCTGATGCCTGGAGGAAGAATGCCTCATCTTCTGCCTTGGTACCCTCCAACCACATTGGATCAATGTGGATTTCACCAGTTTCCTCATTTCCTCTTCCCCCCACCTTATCCCAGATCCAACATTCCAACTCAGCATCGCCCTCTTGAACTGTCCTACCTGTCCATCTTCCTTCCTACTTATCCACTCCAACCTCCTCTCTGACCTGTCACCTTCACACCCACCTTCATCCGCCCATCGCATTCCCAGCTACCTTCCCCCCCAGCCCCAGCCTCCTTCCATTTATCTCTCAGACCCCTTGGCCCACAAGCCTCATTTCTGATGATGTGCTTATGCTTGAAACATCGATCCTCCTGTTCCTCAGGTGCTGCCTAACTGGATGTGCTTTTCCAGAACCACATTCTTCGGCTTCAAGAAAATAAAAACACAACTTTATTAGATACTCTTTGGGGAATGATAAAGTGGGAAAACTTGCAAGTAGGAGGGATTCTGAGTGTTTGTCAAATTATAAACAGCTTACTCACAATCAGAATGGATAAGACCTTGAAGATTGTTCATCTCTCTATGAGTTAGGAGAAGTTCGGGGCCATTAAAACCAGCATGAAGAGAGAATATGTGACGATGCTGCTCCTTTAACAAGATTATTCTGTCCTTGTTTTTTTTGAGAGGGGTTGTAAAGACAGAGGTTCTGATATGTCTGGAAATATCTAGTTGAAAAGGCTTCTAAGTTTTTTTTTCTTTAAAACGCTTGTACAATGAAAGGAGAGTGGCCAATTCTCCCAGTTCAGGGTTTTTCTGGTTTGGTTTGGTTTGTTTTTAGTAAACAGTCTGTTTGAAGCTGCTGATCAAGTTTTAGCTTGGGACCCAAAGAAACAGCTCCATGCTGATCTTCTCTCTCTAAGACATCACTCCTGTAAGACCCTGTGTTTGATTTTACCTTTTTTTGCAAAGGGGGTGTTTATGGGGATGTTGTAGGTATTTGGAACAGCAGCATTCGGCTGCAATAGGGTCTTTTGGGTTTTCAGATAAGTTACATTATTCTAAATTCGGTTTTCTATTGTTTGTGTGCAAATAAATTCTGTTTTATTAAAACCAAGTGGTTTGACCAGCTGCATTGCTCCTGGAATATTCACCCTACATCTGCTTAAAACAACTAGAAAAGTTAGGTTCTGGCTACCTTCTTAAAATGTTTTGAGGGGGTCTGGTCTGGTCCATAACAAGTGTGATTGAGAGAGTTTAGGATCATAAAAATAAGCCCAAGGAAGTTAGAGATTGGAGCTGTTTGGAGTTAGCTGCTGTCTCTGCTGCTCCTTGTTGATATGACACCTCTGTTTGGAATAGAAATCAAGGTGTGACATTACAGGGTTAAAAATCACACAACACTAGGTTACAGTCCAACAGCTTTCGAAGCACCGCTCCTTCATCAGGTGCCATCAACCACCTGATGAAGGAGCGGCGCTCCGAAAGCTAGTGCTTCCAATTAAACCTGTTGGACTATAACCTGGTGTTGTATGATTTTTAACTTTGTACACCCCAGTCCAACACCGGTATCTCCAAATCATGACATTACAGGAACATTGTAAATAAATTATCTGGAACCAGTTATTGCTGTACTATAGGGAAGCACCCTATCCTGGTATGTCTCTTACTGGAATCAATGACTCACTGGGAAAGAATAATTTAAATTGTAATTTTTAAAGTAGCACAGAGAATGTAAAAATGCATAGGCACAGGGGAGGGAACTCATTTATGAGTAAGGCAAGGGAATTTCTACTTTCCTGTAATCTCCAGTTTATAATAAGAAGTACCGATGAAATCAAATTAAATTAAAGTGATGATCACCAACAATCTGTCTTGGTCCACCCACATTGATGCAATGGTCAAAAAAGCACAACAATGTCTCTACATCCATAGGAGGTGAAGGAAATCTGGCATGTCTGCAAAGACTTACCAATTTTTATTGATGTACGTTAAAAAGCATCCCACTTGAATGTCTCACAGCATGGTATGGCAACTGCTCTTCCCAAGACCACAAGAAGCTACAGAGAGTTGTGAACACAGCCCAGTTCATTAGGCAAAAGTGTGTTCCATCCATTGACTCCATCTATATTTTCCACTGCTTCAGGAAAACCAACATAGTTATACTCTCTTCCACTCTCTTCTATTTGACAGAAAATGTAAAAGTTTGAATACACATACAATCAGATTCAAGAACAGCTTCTTCCTAGCTGTTATCAGACTTTTGAATGGATCTCTCAAATATTGATGTCTTTCTCTGTGGCTGTAATACTGTATTCTGCACTCTGTTCTGCTACCCTGATGCACTTTGTAATATACAATCTGCCTGTAGGGCACACAAAACAGCATATTTCACTGTATCTCGGTATCTGTGACAACAATTAATCAAACTTAAACTCAAACTGTATAGGAGCGAAGGTAGAAGAGTATAAGGGAAGTGCTGATAGTGGATCCTTTAGATAGGGGAACAAACAGGCATTTCTATG
The DNA here is from genome assembly GCF_004010195.1 of Chiloscyllium plagiosum. Taxonomy (NCBI): domain Eukaryota; kingdom Metazoa; phylum Chordata; class Chondrichthyes; order Orectolobiformes; family Hemiscylliidae; genus Chiloscyllium; species Chiloscyllium plagiosum. The sequence goes on from NC_057730.1 coordinate 29,158,018, forward strand.
GCTGTCAACATGATTCCACGATGATATATTGCCTCCCTGTTGCTAGGACCAAAAATATGAGAGAGTAGCTGCAGGATATTCTTCTGAGGGACAAAGAATGATCAGAGGATTTTACAAAGTGTCTCTTTCTGATCTTTGAAACTTCATTTGTTCTCATATTGTTCTTGGGTACAAGGAACAACAAACATATAATTACTGTATGGTTGGCATTAGCATTTGTGTTCTGGTCACTCAAGGCTGTGAAAGTATATTTCTGAGGTGTACTCTGATTCGAAATTGCTCGCCACGCTCATGTTTAAGACAAAACATCCGAAAACATTTCTTTTTTTTTATTTTGAACTCTTATTGGCTGTTTGCTCTATCCCCAGGACTAGAATACGTGAATCCTGTAGAGTTTCTGTAACCTTTGTCCAAATGGTGGCACACAGGAAAACAGTGAAGGAAGAAGACAATGCTGGGGTAAGTTACCAGTCGATTTCTAAGCATGTACTGATGTAGTGGTTAAAACAGCCTTGTTGGGACTTTCTTAGTGTTCTCTTGCTCAGCTGCCATACCTTTGGTGGAAACTTATTACCTATACATTTGGAATTTCTGCGAATCACTGTCCAAAGTTATGATGTTTGACTGGATAAGCACCTGAGGAAATTTCTGGATACCGTACTGCTTGAATTCTCCTATTCCCCTATGAATAAGTAATTGCGTGGTGCAGTATTGGGCCCAACACACAAAGATCCCAGGTGTAATTCCTGGCCTGTGCTGCATTCACAGTTCTTATTACAATTGGCCTGACTGTTACTTGTTTCAGGAAACTTTAAAAGGACAGCTGCTTTCCCTGCTTGAACATGTATGTGTACGGGTGAGTGTTTTTCAAAGAGATGGTATGGACTAAATGGCGGCACAGTGGTTAGCAATGCTGCCTCACAGCGCCAGAGACCCAGGTTCAATTCCTGCCTCAGGTGACTGTCTGTGTAGAGTTTGCACATTCTCCCTGTGTCTGCGTGGGTTTCCTCTGGGTGCTCCGGTTTCCTCCCACAGTCCAAAAATGTGCAGTTTAGGTGAATTGGCCATGCTAAATTGCCCATAGTGTTAGGTGAAGGTGTAAATGTAGGGGAATGGGTCTGGGTAGGTTGCGTTTTGGTGGGTCGGTGTGGACTTGTTGGGCCAAAGGGCCTGTTTCCACACTGTAAGTAATCTAATCTGTGCTATACGATTAATGATTCTATTCGAGCAGTCCTGGATTTGAGCCAGCAAAATAGTCAAGCGATGAAGAAATGAGTGAAGATGTGGAAATTACAACATATTGCAATTCCAGACAAATTAAGCTACCCAGAGGAGCAACACTCACTACCTTTGACTCTATAAATTAGAAACTGAAACAACCAGACTATCAAAATTTAAGAATTACTCTGCAAGAGTAGGTTTACATTTTACACTGACTTTCATAACACACTCAACATCTGGTCTCTAATTAAAATTAAGTTGTTCAGAAAATAAATTATTTCTCTGGAAAATAAATACATTCAAAATCTTAAACAGTATTAAGGCGAGTTTTGAGATGAGATTTTCCTAATCTGTTGCTCGCAACAATTTACTCCCTGCACCTTGCAAGTGCCAGAAATACTTACAACATAGAAAAGCTGTTTTCTAAAGAATAAAACAGTATGGTGAAGATACAGGGAGAATTATGTTAAATAAATGGTGGAAATCCACAAGGCCACTGTGAAGTTGCAGAGCTATTGAATGGAATGCTAATGTGCTCAGTTCATGACAACAAGAGATTAGATGTTGTCCGTTTCCATTCATGAGTGAAAACGAGAATAATGGTGGTCATCAAATATGCATTTGCAGCCAGTAGGCTGTCACAATAGTGATCAAATATGGTTTGTGTGGCATTAGCAATGCGAACAGGTATTCAGATGATCCCTCGTTTCTTCACTGGATGAAAATAATCTTTGGAAATGTCGACAATTTTCCTATTAAGCCATTGCAAGAGCAGAAAACAGCACAAGGCGGGATGTTAACGCCCTCAATGAGTGACAGGGGATAACGAGGTAGGAAGTTTGGAAATGCAGCTATTGTAGGCCATATTGTAGGCATCCGATGCTTCTTCAACAAGGCACAATGTTTACAGGCAGTTAGACTAGAACCTGTTGTGCTTTAGCTGGAATTTTATTAGTGAAGGGAGTAATGTATTGAAGTAATCTTGAGGTTGACATGTATTTGAGCAAGCAGATTGACCATAATATACTGAATTAGAATAGTTAGTGAAAGTTTAAGTCATGTAAATAAGCATGTTCTTTATGATAGATGTAAAAGAAGGCCTGTCATGTATGGATTTGTACTCATCAGGAATCCTTTAAATAACTTTGGTAACTAAGTCAGCCTAAGATGAATTACTGTTAATTAAAGGTGCAGTGACTTCATTAAAAATACTGTTTTATTTTCACAAGGACATAAACTATCTAATGTTTCACACCGTTTGTATATAGCAAGGCAAATAATGTTTGCTCTTTATATTGAATTAAACAGAGATGTTTCGTTAGAGCTGTGTGTTGTTTCTGATAACTGTCCCCAGAGACCATGCTGCTCCTTGTGTGGGGAGGCAGGTCTAGTTCCTGCTGTAAGTGTTACACTATAACTGTATGGGACAGGCTTGGATGGCCAACTGATCTTTCTCCCCTCCATTGTTTATACAAGTTCGTACAACTCAAGTATGGAAACAAACCAGCCAGCCGGAGTTATCTGTGTTGGTGTTTATCTTTCACGTGAGCAGAAGCACAACCAGTTCTATGTAGCTGCTCTATTCTATGTCTTTTTACTCTCTTTTCTTTCAGCACTAATCTAGAGTCATTAAAGTTCACTATATATTCTTAGTATTTGTGAACTTGAGTACTAATGTGGAGCTAAAATGTTTCTCTGTTCTGTGAGCATCTGAGTCTTTTTATAAAGGCCAGAAAGTAATTTTGAACACTGAGTTCAAAACACAGTTTCAAGAAATCATGTGATTCCAACTAAATGGTGAACAAGAAACCTGAGGAGATAATTGTTAGGGTGATGAACCACATTTGAAGTTTATGAGTACCAGAGAGAGGAAGACAGGGCCAGATATAGGTTGACTCATGGGTCCATTTCAGCAGAGATGCTGTCAGCGACAATCCCCAAGCAGTCAGAGTAAGGTAGAAGTCCCTGAATTATTTCAGAGTCAATGAGAAGAAAACTCCAGGGACCAAAGGTTTTGAGATTTCAGGCAGGAAAAATCTTATAAGATTGTTAAAGACATGAGTTGAGGAAGCCCGTGTTCTGGAGTAAATGTGAGCTGGATTAGCAGCTTGTTTTGAGGGTAGATATTAACTGAAGAAAATAGCATTGAGTGTATAAGTAGAAATTGTGTCAAAAGGGAACTGCTTACATAAATTCCAGCTAAACATAAATTCGTGAAGAAGGGTTACACCTGAAACATTGACTTCTTCACTTCCTGTTTCTACATGGCTGGATGTATTCTTCCAGCCTCCTGCTTGTCTACAAAACATAAAGCTTTAGCAGAGGCTCTTCACTGAAATTTGACTGTATGTAAGATTATTGCTGGGCTGAAATGAATGAATAATTATTTTGGATGTTTATAATGAGATCTTCCAATGTCTTCATTTCTAGTGTAAAATAGTCCATGTTTTTCTTTTATACAATAAACCTTTATATTCTTTTGTTGCAAGTACATTGATACCTCATCTCTATGTTCAGTGACTGATCTTCATGTTTAAAAAAACCCAAAAACTTTTTTTAAAAATTTATTCTTGGGGTGTGGGCTTCTCTGGCAAGGTGGTGCTGAACTGCATTCTTGAATCATTGCAATCCATTTGATGTAGGCAGACTCAATGCCATTAAGGAGTTCCAATATTTTGACCCAGTGACCCTAACAGAACAGTGATATTTTTCCTCGTCAGGATGGCTTCAAACCTAGAAGTGGTAATGTTTTCATGTATCTGTGCCCTTGTCTTTCTTGATGGTAGTAGTTAAGGGTTTAGACAATGACATTTGGGGCCTTGGTGAATTTCTGCAATGCATCTTGTGTATAGAATCCACTTCTGTAAATTAGCATCCAAAATAGATGTGGATGTGTGTCAATGAAGCGGGATGATTTCTCTAGCATGGTGACAAAGTTCTTTAGTATTGTTGGAGCTTCACTCATCCAGGCAAATAGGGAATATTCGATCACACTGACAACTTGTGCTCAGTATATTGTGGACAGGTTTTTGGAAATTAAGAGGTGAGTTATTTGCTGTTACTGACTTTCTCTTCTAACTGAAGTATTTATATGGCAAATTAATTTCAATTTCTGGTCAATGGTAACCCGCGGGATGTTGGTAGTAGGGGGGATTTAGTAATAGTAGTGCCATAGAATGTCAAGAAGCAATGGTTAGATTATCTGTTATTGGAGATAACACTTGTATAGCATGAATGTTGTTTGCCACAGTCAGCCCAAGCCTGGATATTATCCAAGTCTTGTTACATTTCGGCATGAAAGCTTTAGTATCTAGAATTCCAGGGACTCTGAGTTTGAGGACCTATCAAGCTGGGTTTTACTCTGTCTGGATCTGAGTTGTCCTGTATTACCATAAGTTGGGATCAAACCACTAGCATTTCCTTACATATTCACCTGGTCTCTCCTTCAGTTACTATTTCAAAGAATACATTCCAAGCCTCTTATTCCTTTTGAAAATCCTTGTATCTATTTATTGTAGAGTCAGCCCTGATCCCCTGTCTAGTACACCAACAAATATAGTCTGGAGCCCTAAACTGCACAGTCTAAACAAGTGGCCATATTGAAGTTTTATACAGGTTAAATATTCTATTATTACTTCTGTATTCTGTATGTTTTGCCATTAAACGCAGAATTTCATTGGCTTTGTAGTACACTTATTTAACTCAAAGTCTGCTTTTAAGAACCTATAACCCCCACGTTCTGCTGTTCTTCCCACATCATCTGACTTTATCACATTCAAAATATTGGCTTTTGTGTAACATTCAAATGTACCAGCTCATTTACTGGCATGGTGGCTCAGTAGTTAGCATTGCTACCTCACAGCACCAGGGACTGGGTTTGATTCCAGTCTTGGGCAACTGTCTGTGTGGAGTTTGCACATTCTCCCTGTGTCTGTGTGGGTTTCCTGTCACAATCCAAAGATGTGCAGGTCAGGTGAATTGGCCATGCTAAATTGCCCATAGTGTTCAGGGATGTGTAGGTTAGGTGCATTAGTCATTGGGAAATGACGAGTAATAGGGTGAGAGAATGGGTCTGGGTGGGTTACTCTTTGGAGAGTCGGTGTGGATGTATTGGGCCAATGGCCTTTTTTCACACTGTAGGGATTTTATTCTATTCTAAATTCAATCTGATACTTATTGCCTATTCAACCATCTGCACAATATCTCTCTGCAGTTTCCTTTGGTCCCTAAAGTGATTTACAATTTCTATAGCTATTAAGAATCTAAAAGTAGAAACAAAGGCAGACAATAGTCAAGCCTGATCTTCCATTGGATATAAACATGACTAATCTTCTGCCTCATCTGCGCTTTCTCACCTCCACCCCATAATCCCTTGATACCCATTGACAACCATTAATAAAACAAAATAAAGTATGGCCTATAAATAATTGAATAACTAGTCGTTTAGGAATAGGATAGATTAATAATGGGATGAGAATGATGTGTTTAGTGTGCATAAACACAGTGTTCTAAATTAGCTATTTAATCTGGATTGAATCACTAACAGGATGCAGAGAGTTTTGGTTTGGCAAGCAATAACTAGTGGAATGACACACAAATCATTGCTGGACCCTCACCTCTTTACAATCCATACCAATGAATTGGATGAAGGGACTAAATATGTCATAGCTAATGAGTTGGTGGCACCGAAGTCGATAGTTAAGTCAAGAGGAGGTAGAGAGACTGTAAAAGGATATAGATAATTTAAAACTCACACAACACCAGGTTATAGTCCAACAGGTTTAATTGGAAGCACACTAGCTTTCGGAGCACAACTCCTGTATCAGGTGAATCACTTGATGAAGGAGTGATGCTCAGAAGCTAGTGTGTTTCCAATTAAACCTGTTGGACTATAACCTGGTGTTGAGTGATTTTTAACTTTGTACACCCAGTCCAACACTGGCATCTCCAAATCATTGATAATTTAAGTGTGTGTGCAGAAAGTTTGTAATATAAAATGTCATATTTAAATTATGTGAAAATTGAACTTGTCCAATTTGGAGGAAAAATATTAAAGCAGTATACCGTTTAAATGCAGATTTCAGAACTCGGCAGTAGAGAGGGATTAGGATACCCTGGTTCAAAAATGAGAAAAAGTTAGCAAGCAGTTACAACAATGGAAGACAAATGGAGTATTAGCATTTACTGCAAGGGGAGTGGAATATAAAAGGAGGGACAATTTACTGAAGTTGTGCAGGGTCTTTTTGAGACCATATCAGGTGTATTGTGCACAATTATGTTCTACTAATTTGGGAAAAAAATACATAACTATATTCGAAGCAATTCAGAGAAGATTCATTTGACTAATTCCTGGGATGAAAGCCGTACCTTATGAAAGAAGGTATCAGTTTGGGCCTTTATCCAATGGAGTTTTTCTTTTATTTTTTCACAGGATGTGGACATAATTTGTTTCCCATCCATAATTTTTCTTGAGAAGGTGGTAATGAACTGCTTTCTTGAACAACATAGTCTTTGAGAAGTAGAGACACAGTGTTGTCAGGGAGGGAGTTCCAACTCCAATAAAGGAATGGCAAAATAGTTCCAAATCAAGGTGATGGGTGGCTTGGAGGGGAACTTGCAGATGGTGGTGATGTTCCTAAATATCTGCTGCCCTATCCTTTCAGGTGTTTGAGGTTGTGGATTTTGAAGTTGTTGTTAAAGGAGCCTTGGTGAGTTGCTGCTGTGTATCTTGTAAATGGTATGCTACTACAGTGCTTCAGTGTTGCATAAACTAAACGTTTAATTTGATGGATGGGTTGCCAGTCATTCAGGCCACTTTGTCCTGGATTGTGTCGAATGTTTTGAGTATTATTGGGACAAGTGGGAAGTATTCTACCCAACAGATGGTGGATAGGCTTTAGGGAATCAGGAAGTTATTTATTTTCTATAGGATCCCGTGCGCAGCTGTTCTGGACACTCTATTTGTATAATAAGTACAGTTCTGGTTCCGGTAGATGGTAATCCCCAGGATGTTGAGAGTAGGGGTCTCAGTGATGGTAGTGCCATTGAATATCAAGGACTGTGGACTCGCATTTGAGATGGTCATCGCCTGACACTTCTGTTGTGCGAATGTTACATGCCACTTATCAGACCGACCTGCATATTAACACATTCTCATATTCTAATCATTTCATCTGAATTATCTATGTTTTCTTGCCCAGCAATCTACACCCCAGCATATTCACCCACCCCCTAACTATAGCGTAAATACTGCCCCCTCCGTACTTCACTTCAGCTCTGATGAAGAGTCATCTAGACTTGAAATGTTAGCTTATTCTCCCTCCATGGATGCTGTCTGACCTGCTGATCTCAGCATGTGTTGTTTTCAGTCCAGATTCCAGCATCTGCAATAATTTGCTCTTACACTGGATATTAACCAGGTCTTGTTGTATGGGTACACAAACTGCTTCAGAATCTGAGGAGTTGTGAATGGTACTGAACATTATGCGATCTTCAGTGAACATCCCAACTTTTGATGTGATTATGGTGGCAAGGTTGATGAAGTGGCTGAAGATGGTTAGAGCCAGGATACTACCTTGAAGAACTCTTGCACCATTGTCCTATGCATGAGATGATTGACCTGCAATTACCACAACTGTCTTTTGTACTCGGCATGATTCCAACCAGTTGAAAGTTTACCCCTGATTTCCATTGATTCCAGTTTTGCAAGGGCTTCTCAACATCAAACTCTGTCAAATAGTGCCTAGATATCAAGGGCAGTCACTCTCACCACACCTCTGGAGTTATGCTCTTTTGTCAATTTTCAAACCAAGGTTATAATGAGGTAAGGAGCTGAATTGCCCTTGGGGGAACCAGATTAAGCGTCAGTGAGCAGGGTATTGCTGATTAAATTCCACTTGCTCTGTTGATGATACGTTCTATCAGTTTGCTCATTTTGGAAAATGGACTGATGGAATGGTAATTGACTGGTTTAGATTTGTCATGTTTTTTGTGAAAGGAGCATACTTGGGCAATTTTCCCATTGCACAGTAACTGTCAGAGTTGTTCTTGAAGAGCTTGAGTAGGTATGCAAATAATTCTTGAACACACATCTTCAGTACTATTGCCAGAATGTATTCAGGTCCGACAGCTTTTGCAAAATTCCAATGGCTTCAAATATTTCATCATTTGACTTGGAGTGAATTAAATTGGCTGAATACTGGCATCCATAATGCTGGAGACTGCTGGAGCAGGCTGGGAAGGATCATCCACATGGTATTCATGGCTGAAGATGTTGCAAATTATCCTGCCTTTCTTTTGCACTGATGTTCTGGACTGATGAAGTATTTGTGGGCCTTCCTCCACCTGTGAAATATTTAATAGTCTCCAGCATTAAAGAGTGGATGTGACAGGATTGCAGAGTTTGGACACATAATCCCCTCCCTTCCCTTGTCACCATTCTGCAAGGACCATTTCCTCCCAACACACCCACTACAGCCCCCCAGCACTTCCCTCGCAACTGCAGAAAGTGTAACACCTGCCCATTTATTTCCTCCCCCCTCAGTATCCAAGGGCCCAAGCACACCTTTCAGGTGAAGCAGTATTTTACCTGCACTTCATTCGACCTAGTCTGCTGCATTCGCTGCTCACAATGTGGTCTCCTCTTCATGAAGAAATGAAGAGTAGACTGGATGATTGCTTCACAAAAAACTTACGCTCTGCCAGCAAAAAAGATCCTGAGCTTCCTGCTGCCTGCCATTTCAACACACCACCCTGTTCCCTGGCCAACATTTCAGTCTGAGATTTGCTGCAGTGCTCTAGCTGAAAGAACAGCACCTCATTTTCTGCTTGGGAATTCTACAGCCTTCTGGACTCAATACTGAGTTCAACAATTTTAGGGCTTAAGCACCTTCCCCATGCTTTCCCCCACTCCTACACACCTGACCTTGTTATCATATGGTCTGTGATTACACACAACCCATTGTTAGCCACTAATAATCCCCATTAGCAGCTATTCATTTTCCTACACTGATCGTTATCAACTCCTTTGTCTGTCCAACTGTTTTTCTTTCTCTTTGGGCTCTATCTCCACCTATTGTTTACTCCTTAACCCCTCCCACCACCCTATCTTCTGCATAAAAAACAACTTTTTCTGAGTTATCATCAGTTCTGAAAAAGGGTCACTGGACCTGAAATTAGATTAGATTAGATTAGATTACTTACAGTGTGGAAACAGGCCCTTCGGCCCAACAAGTCCACACCGACCCGCCGAAGCGTAACCCACCCATTCCCGTACATTTACCCCTTTACCTAACACTATTGGCAATTTAGCATGGCCAATTCACCTGACGTGCACATCTTTGGACTGTGGGAGGAAACCGGAGCACCCAGAGGAAACCCACGCAGACACGGGGAGAATGTGCAAACTCCACACAGTCAGTCGCCTGAGTCGGGAATTGAACCCGGGTCTCTGGTGCTGTGAGGCAGCAGTGCTAACCACTGTGCCACCGTGCCGCCCTGATTTCCACAGACTGCCAGACCTGCTGAGTTTTCCCAGAAATTTCTGTTTTTGTTGCTGCAGAGTTCAGATCTGTTTGGTTGGGGAATCACTTCACTCTTCACTGTAATGTTCTTGGTCCAACCATCTTCAGCTGCTTCATGAATAACCATCCCTCAATCATGAAGTCAGAACTGGGGATGTTCACTGATGTTTGCACAATATTTAGCACCATTTGCAACTCCTCTGATAGTGAAACAGTGCATGTCCTTATGCAACAAGACCTGGACAACATCTTAATGTAGGCTGATAAATAGAAAATTACATTTGCATTGCACATGTGCTATGTAATAACCATCTCCAACAAAAGAGAATTTAAGGATCACCCCTTAATGTTCATGATTTGGAGGTACCGGTGTTGGACTGGGGTGTACAAAGTTAAAAATCACACACCAGGTTACAGTCCAACAGGTTTATTTGGAAGCACTAGCTTTCAGAGCACTGCTCCTTCATCAGTGGTTGTGAAGGAGCAGCGCTCCGAAGGCTAGTGTTCTCTTGATGTTCAATTACCTTACCATAACTAGAACACCCACTATCAGCTTCCTGGAAGTTATCTTTGATTAGAAAAGGAACTGAGTAATACCATATAAATCCTGTGGCTACAACAGCAAGTCAGAGGCTAGAAAATTTGCAGAAAGTAATGCACTCCCCTAAACCTTGCCCACCATCAGTGAATCACAAGTGAGGTCCGTGATGGAATATTTTCCAATTGCAGGAAGGAGTGCAGCTCCAACAACACTCAAGAAGCTCAACAGAATCCAGGACAACTTGACAACACGACAACACACCACTTGATCGGCATCCAATCCAGTACTTTGAACATTCATTTCTGTCAGCACTGACATGCAGTAGCAGTTGTGTGGAACATCTACAATGTGTACTGCAGTAATTCACAAAGCTTTTTAGATAGCACCTTCCAAACCTGCAACCTCAACCATCTAGAAGGACAAGGGCAGCAGATGCATCTGCTAGTTCCCCACCAAGCCAAATACCAATTTGATTTGGATATATATTGCCATTCCTTCAAAGTAGATGGGTCAAATTTCTGAAACTACATTCCTAAGTAGTAGTGTCCCCACACTCCAAGTTTCTTGGAAGCAACTCACCACCACAGCAGAGATTGAATTTATTTGGATTGCTCTTTTAAAGATTTGGCAAGGTCATATGAACCGAATGATATTCCTCTGCACGGTATCATTCTATGAATCTTGCATGTTTTAACAGGATTCCGAATGTATTATGAAATAAAGGGACGCAAACTCGTATCAGTATTGACAATTCAAATGATGCTGCTCAGCAAATGTTAAATGCTTTGAATTTAAGATATATTTCCTTCTTCCTTATGTAAAGTTTGATTAAAAGATCACTGACCTAAAACATTAACTTATTTCTCTCCATAAATGCTAGCTGACCTCGTGGAATTTTCCACCATTCTTTGCTTTAATTTCAGATTTGCAGCACCCACAAAATTTTGTTTTATATATTTCCATTTCTGACAATCCTTGGCATCAGACGTGTTGTACTATTTCTGTCTAAGATCTTTCCCTCTCGCACTGCAAATATAATTAAGAATGGCTAGAGAAAGAAAACCAGGAAATTATAAATCTGTTAGTCTAGCACCTGTTATTGTTGGAATCAATCATTCATGACAAAGTGACAATCATTCATGACAAACTTTGAGAAATATGAGCAGTTCAAGACAGTCAATATTAATTGGCAAAGAGTAGGCCATGGCACCAGGAGCCTATCTGAATCTTTTGAGGAAGCACCTAAAGTTGTAGACAGGGAAATATCTATTGCTGCAGTTTATTTTTGACTTCCCAAATGTATAAGCTTTGATGTAAATTACTACTATAATTAGAGCTCAAAGAATTGAAGGTGAATTTGTGTCAGAAATTGGTTAACTGGTAAAAGACATAGATTAGAGATAATAAGCATTTATACATGTTGGAGATACGTGGTGAGAGGAGTCCCGTAAGGATCTGTGCAGAGTATCAACTACTCATTATGTTAATGAGTTTGATAATACAATTGAGAACTATTTATCAAACTTTGTCAGTGGCATTAAGATGGGCATAGTAAATAGTGTAAGAGTGTAAAATTACAAAGAGGCTTTGATAGATTAGATAAGTGAATAAAACTGTGACAGATGAATTTCAACAGAGGCAACTGAGAGACAATTCATTCTGGTCCAAAAATGATAGATCCAAATATTCAATAAGCATTGAAAAATTAACAACAATGGAACTCCAAAGGGACTTGATGGTTTATGTACACAAAATATGAGTTTTTTTTAATATTCATCCACAGGATGTGGCCATCACTAGCTAGGCCAGCATTTATTGCACATGCCTAATTGCCCAGAGGGGAATTAAGAGTCAACCACATTGCTGTGGGTGTGAAGTCAAATGCAGGCCAGACCAGGTGAGGATAGCAGATCTCTGTAAAGGACATTAGTGAAGCAGATGGGTTTTTCCTAACAATCGCCAATGGTTGCATGGTTGTCATTAGACCGTTATTTCCAGATGTGAAGGGCATAAACCCTTCATCCTGATGAAGGGCTTATGCCCGAAACGTCAACTCTCCTGCTCCTCGGATGCTGCCTGACTTGCTGTGCTTTTCTAGTGCCACACTTTTTAAGTCTGATCTCTAGCATCTGTAGTCCTCACTTTCTCTTATCTCGAGATGTTTATTGAATTCAGATTTCACCATCCATTGTGGCAGGATTCAAACCCGGGTCCCCAAAGCATTACCCGAATCTCTGGCTTAATAGTCTAGCAATAATACCATTTGGACATCACCTACCCTATAAAATATGAAAATGTTTTAATTAGGTCCAGAATTATCAAAAAGTCAAATTTGTTAACTTTTCAGAACTCGAATATACAACGGAAGAAGTTTAGTTAAATATATATATAAGCCTGCTTGGCCACACATGGAGTAATCTTCACTGTTTATGACATTGTACTTTAGAAGGGCTATATTGACCCAGGAAAAAACGTAAGGCAGAAACACCAAAATATTATCAGAACTCCAAAAGTTAGATTATGGGAAAAGTTACTTAGATGTCTTCATTGAATATATTTCAAAGTATCAATTTGATAGAGAATTTAGAAATTTTAAAAGAATTGATATGACAAAGCTGGTCAGGAGTCTCGGGCAAAATTTGAGACAGATCATTCTTGAGAGGAGTTAGGAAACATTACTTCAAGCAAAATGTGGAGCTCTCTTCCACAAAAAGCAATAGGTACTAGCTCAATCAATCATTAGAAGTATTGTGATAGATTTGCTAGTCTAAGTTTGAAGGGATTATGGAGGAAAGACTGATGAATGGCATTGAAATCCAAATCAACCATGACTTAATGGAAAAGTAGAACTGGATTCAATGGCCTGCTCCCTGTTGCCATGTTCATGCACATAGTTTTCATTGTGTACAATGATAGTATGACTTCAAAAGTATCTGTATAGCTTTTCTTACATGCTGAATTTATGCCTGTTTTTGGGAATCTCTTCACTTGTACTCCAGCAAGTAATTGAGCCAACTTACACATGAAGCCCGCTAGGTCTCAACTTCACATCCCGTGCTGCTCACCTGGCTAATTAAACGTAGGATTGTGCTGACTTCTTTTCAGAGCATGAGGCTATTGACTTTTTCTGGTATGAAACAGACTTTTATTTACATGGCAAATATTAAAAATAAAGTACATGATACTGCAGCTTCAACAGATAGTGCAGCACCTGCCTTACTTTCACCTGCTTTCATTTGGAGGATACTGCTGTTATTTGTTTAAATAATTAAAACTGTACACGTGGGTTCATTCACTAAAGTACATAATTGTTCACAAAAGCCAGTTCTAGACTTGTTAAATATTAAATGAATTACTATGTGATTGCCAGTCTCCCCAAGCAAATTATCAGTTGTGCCAAGAGAAAACTGGATGTGAGAACCTCTTTTTTTTATTTTCAAATATGTTTTGTTTATTGGATTAATATTGGAGCTGACAGATACAAACAGAACACAGAATTATGAAAATAAACCCAAGAAAGATAGTTATTTTTAAAAGCAATTTTCCCACAGCATAGATGCTCATTAAATATATGTAAGAAAAACATGTTCTTGTGAGCCCATCAAGAGACAAAGTGGTTAGATCTAGTTTTGGGGAAGGAATTGGACGGTGTTTTACTTGAGCAAGGTTTGGAAAATTGTAATCACTCTTATTAGAGATAGTAGAAAAAAGGACCAAGAGAATCTGAATATGAAAATATTCAACTGGAAAAGATCTAATTTCAGTTGCAAAGGTGGATTGGAATAAAAAGATTGCTGATATAATTCTAAACAATCAATGAAAGGCCTTTGAAGAAGAGTGAGTTTAAGTAGAGACTAAACATATTCATATAAGGGGAAAGGAAACCAGAGCTCCGTAGATGATTAAAGATATAGTGATTAAAATGAAACAAATAATGGAAGCTTATGATGAATGTCGGGCTAAATATAGCAGAAAATCAAGCTGAATACAAAACGTATAGGGCAAAATTGTAAAAGGAAATGAGGGCAACAAAAGTCCCTAATGATTAGATAGCAGTAACACAAAAGGAAATTTATCAATGTCTTTTACAAGTAGCAAGTCAGTAGGCAAAGAAAGGAAAGGGTCTATTGGTCATCAGCAAAGTAATCAATGGTTGTTGTATTAGGATATTGGATCTGAAATGGCTAATGCTGAGCAGTGCCTGAAGCACTGGTTATATATTGATGTCGTAAGGGATGGGGGTGATACAGTGCTACTGATACTGGGCTAATAAATCCAGAATCTTATTCTGGGGGACTTGGGTTCAAATTGCACTGTGGCAGATGATGAAATTTGAATTCATTAAAAAAATCTGGAATGAAAAGCTGGCCTAATGACAACCATGTAATCATTGTCAATTGTCATAAAACCCAAGTGGTTTACAAATGCTCTTCAGGGAAGAAAATCTGCCAACCCTACCTGATCTGGCCTACAATGTGACTTTGGACCCACAGCAGTATGGTTAACCCAACACAATGTGATGCCCACAGGACAATTTGGGATGGATAATAAATGATAGCCTGGAGAGACATCCACATCCCACAAAAGAAATATAAAGAAAATACAAGTCTGGGTTGAGAACTGCTTAGGATCTCAAGAGAGTGAGATCCATCATCAGGTCTTCAAGTGAAGCTTGAAGATTCTGTTCCAGCAGAGTACAGAAGGTGTTGTTATCTGCATACCAACATTCCACAAGCGAGGTGGGTGTCATTTTCTTCTTGAATTAAAAACACTTAAGATTGGAAATATTTCTCATCCATCCTGTAGACAATATCCCCACCACTGGGAAACTTGTTCTTGACAAGATGAATTAAGGTAGTGATGAAGATGGAGAAAGGGTGGAAACAGTGACACATCCATTTTTGACTCCCTTCTTAACCTCAAAGGATTCTGTCATAATACCATTGTACAGGACCATCACCAACATTTTGTCATGGAGGAGATGGAGGATGTTGATGAATTTCACTGGACAGCCGACCTTTGACAGGATATTATATAGCATTTCCAGATTGACTGAGCCTAAAGCCTTGTTCAGATGAATGAAGTCCATGTAAAGTAGTTGGTGTTGTTTCTGGCATTTCTGCTAGAACTTTTGATCAGTGAAAATCACATTTGTAGTTCCACAGTTTGGTCAGAAGCCACATTGACTTTCAGGAAGGATTTTCTCCAAAATTGGAAGAACGTGCCGAGCAAGACTTCAGGCAATGGTTGTCCTGGCAATGGAGAGTAGGGAGGTCCCTTGATAGTTCCCACCACCCACTTTATCTCCTTTCTTGACAGCGGTGATTGGCAGGGATTTGATTTTCAGGAACAGTTAATGGAGATGACGGGTAAGGTCTGCTCCTCCAAGTAGGAAAATTTCTGCAGGATGTGTCTAATGGAGGCTTCAATTTCTGCCACATTAAGTGAGAGTCCAAGATCATTTTTGATGGGGAGTTGGGAGATTTCCTCAAACAAATCTTGTCAATTATTGTATCACAGTTTAGGAGTTCTCTGAAGGTTTTCTCCATTGGAGGCTCACGTTTTCTTTGTCTCTCAAAAGGGTGCCAGCCTTACTCCAGTTTGAGGCCAAAAGTATTGGACCCATATGGTGTCTTGGTGGCACTGTAGAAACTCCTTTTCAGCAAGGAGTTGCACTCTCTAGGTTTGTCAGTCCACCAGTAGTTCTTGATTTCTTAAGTTCTTCTTTGTAACTCCACCTTTGCTGTTTGATAAGTTCTCCTCTTTGCCTCATTGGTGATGTTGTTTTGCCAGGCACGGGGAGCTTTCCTCTTATTGTTGATGAGGTCTTGGATGAGGTGGTCATTCTAGTAGAAGCAGTCTTGGTGTTTCCTGGTCTTGTAGCCAATTGTTTCTTCATAACATATGGTAATGGCTGCCTGCAGCTCTTTCCAGGTTTCCTCCACTCCACTAAAGTGAACTCTGGAGATTTTGATGAAGACATTGTTGGATGATCACTACTCTGCTTGGGTCATGCAGCTGCTCAATGCTGAGCCCTTTTTGATCTGTTTCTTTGTCTTCAGCTGCTGCTAGTGGCAATTGGCAAACATTGAGGAGCAGATGAGCTGGTGGTCTCTCCAATAGTCATCTGTACTGGCCATTGAAGCACTAAGGCTTCAAACTAAAACTTAAAATTTGACTTTAGTTCTCTGACCATGAAACAACAACTTCTAGGACCAACCAGAAAGCAGACTATACTTGACCTGGTATTGTGCACTGGGATGGAATTAATTCATGACCCTTTACTGAAGGCATGCCTATGTAACAGTAATCATAATGTGATTGAATTTTACGTTCAATTTGAGAGAGAGCTTAGTGAGTCCAAAACTAGCATGTCATGAAAACAGAACTAGCAAAGTGGAAAATAAGATTGAGGGATAGGTGATTAGAGGTTGTGGCAGGATTTTAAGAGAATATTTCAAAATACATAATATAAATATATTCCACCAAAAAAGAATTCTAAAGGCGGGACTTACCATTTGTGGTGAACTTAAGAAGTTAAAGATACTGTACTGTCAAATTTAACAAAAGGTATATTATTAAACAAAGGTAGGTAGCAGGTCAGAATATTGGACAGAACATTTAAGAATCACATAATATTTAAAATCAGAGTTATAAGAGAGAATTATATTTAGAATCGCTGAATCACTGAACGTGTCAGATTCATTACAGTCAAAAGAAGATTTGAGGAGTAGGAGATTGAATGGTGACAGTGAGACAGACTGGGGACATTGAGAAGGAGAGACAGATTGGGGACAATTTGTTTTGGGGAAATTGGGAGTGGCAATAGTGTGGGGGAGAGACAGGGGACCATTAAATAGAAAGAGTAGCACCGGTGAGATAGGAACAATAAATAAGAAACAAACATAGAAACATAGAAGCTAAGAGCAGGGTTAGGGTTAGGCTATCCGGCCCTTCTCATCTCAGTCTGAAATGGTTTACTCCATATCATTAGACTGCAAACTGCAATTTTATAGGTTTCTTTGAGATGTCTCCTCATTCTTCTGAACTCCAGCAAATCCTTAATCCTGAATGCAACCTCTCCTCATACCTCACTCCCACCATCCCAGGAATCAGTCTGGTAATTCTTCACTGCATTCCCTCTAAAGCAAGGCAGACCAAAACTGTAAACAATATTCCAGGTGTGGACTCACTGTATAATTACAACAAGACATCCCTGTTCCTGTACTTCAGTCCTCTTGCTATGAAGATCAACATATCATTTGCATTCTTTACCACCTGCCGGAACAGTTTGAAATGTAGTGATAAATCTCTGTAAAGCCTTAAAAATTCTGTGATTGGCAGCTGTGTGCAGTATTGGACTCCAACTAAAGGAAGCAGTTGAGGCTTTAGAGGATGCAATGCAGTTTTCCACGTAGCAGCTGACTTGGAAAAAAACTTAGAGCTATAAAATGATGTGATGTGATGAATTAAGTGCATTGACAACAGTAGACAGAAATAGACAGTTTTAACTGATTGAAGATGTACAGGACTTAGATACAAGATTAAGTCAAGAGGTTTAGGACTGAAAACTGGAGTCAGTTTCTTACTCAGAGGTTTGCAAGGTCGAAGCAGCAACTGTGTCAACTTTGTAGAATAGATAAAAGCAAATTACTGCGGATGCTGGAATCTGAAACCAAAAGAGAAAATGCTGGAAAATCTCAGCAGGTCTGGCAGCATCTGTAAGGAGAGAAAAGAACTGACGTTTTGAATCTAACTGACCCTTTGTCAAAGCTGACAAAGAGTCAGTTAGACTCGAAACGTCAGCTCTTTTCTCTCCTTACAGATGCTGCCAGACCTGCTGAGATTTTCCAGCATTTTCTCTTTTGGTTGTAGAATAGATTGAGTGGATGATTGAAAGAAAGTGAAAGAGACCTTGAATGAGATTCAGAATACAGGATTAGTATTCTCCTCCATTTGAGTTGTGTTCAATTTTAGTCCATTATCAGAGATTTCTTTTGGAAAATCAAGAAAGGCAAGTTCTCTGAAGCTGGGTACAAAGGGAGTTCAACACCAAATAATGGCATGAGCCCTGACCTAAATTTTGCTCCTTGCAAAAGTAAATCTGAGTTACTTCATCTGATTTTAATCAAACAACTTAATCCTGTGATTTCACTACACTCTTAGAGAAGAAATTCCTCATAACTCTTGTTTCAATGGTCTAGCTACTGTCTGTTTCATTACTAGTTACTGTCTTCTAATAGAGTCATAGAGTCTTAGAGGTGTACAGCATGGAAACAGACCCATGCCGACCAGATATCCCAACCCAATCTAGTCCCACATACCAGCACCTGGCCCATATCCCTCCAAACCCTTCCTATTCATATACCACCCATGTTGCAAATTTTCCAGCCTCCACCATTCTTCTGGAAGCTCATTTCATACACGTACCACCCTCTGTGTGCAACAGTTGCCCCTTTTATATCTTTCCCCTCTCATTCATAATTTTCTAAACCTCTATAAGGTTACCCTCAGCCTCCGACGCTCCAGGGAAAACAGACCCAGCCTGTTCAGCCTCTCCCTATGGCTCAGATCCTCCAACCCTCGCAACATTCTTGTAAATCTTTTCTGAACCCTTTCAAGTTTCACAACATCTTTCCGATAGGAAGGAGACCACAATTGCATGCAATATTCCAACAATGGCCATAACCAATGTCCTGTACAGCCGCAACATGACCTCCCAACTCCTGTCCTCAATACTCTGACCAATAAAAGAAAGCATACCAAACACCTTCTTCACTATCCTATCTACCTGCAACTCTGACCAATAAAAGAAGGCATACCAAACACCTTCTTCACTAGAGTTGAAAAATGTGGTGCTGGAAAAACACAGCAGGCCAGACAGCATCCGAGGAGCAGGAGAATCGACGTTTCGGGCATAAGCCCTTCTTCACTATCCTATCTAACTGCGCCTCCACTTTCAAGGAGCTATGAACCTGCACTCCAAGGTCTCTTTGTTCAGCAACACTCCCTAGGATCTTACCATTAAGTGTATAAGTCCTGCTCAGATTTGCTTTCCCAAAATACAGCACCTCACAATTTTCTGAATTAAACTCCATCTGCCACTTCTCAGCCCATTGGCCCATCTGGTCAAGATTCTTTTATAATTTGAGGTAACCCTCTTCGCTGTCCACTACACCTCCAACTTTGGTGTCATCTGCAAACTTACTAACTGTACCTCTTATGCTCACATCAAAATCATTTATGTAAATGACAAAAAGTAGAGGACCCAGCACCGATCCTTGTGGAACTCCACTGGTCACAGGCGTCCAGTCTGAAAAACACCCTCCACCACCATCTTCTGTCTTCTACCTTTGAGCCAGTTCTGTATCCAAATGGCTAGTCCTCCCTGTATTCAGTGAGATCTAATCTTGCTAATAGGTCTCCCATGGGGGAACCTTGTCGAACGCCTTAATGAAGTCCATATAGATCACATCTATCACTTTGCCCTCATCAATCCTCTTGGTTACTTCCTCAAAAAACTCAATCAAGTTAGTGAGACATGATTTCCCACGCACAAAGCCATGTTGACTATCCCAAATCAGTCCTTGCCTTTCAAAATACATGTACATTCTGTCCCTCAGGATTCTCTCCAACAACCTACCCACCACCGATGTCAGGCTCACTGGTCTATAGTTTCCTGGCTTGTCCTTACTATCCTTCTTGAACAGTGACACATTAGCCAACCTCCAGTCTTCCAGCACCTCACCTGTGACTATCAATGATTGAAATATCTCAGCAAGAGGCCCAGCAATCACTTCTTTCACTTCCCACAGAGTTCTAGGGTACACCTGATCAGGTCCTGGGGATTTATCCACCTTTATGCGTTTCAAGGCATCCAGTGCTTCCTCCTCTGTAATTTGGACATTTTGCAAAATGTCACCATCTATTCCCTACAGTCTATATCTTCCATGTCCATTTCCACAGTAAATACAGATGCAAAATACTCATTTAGTATCTCCCCCATTTTCTGCGGCTCCACACAAAGGCTGCCTTGCTGATCTTTGAGGGGCCCTATTCTCTCCATAGTTACCCTTTTGTCCTTAATATATTTGTAAAACCCTTTGGATTCTCCTTAATTCTATTTGCCAAAGCTATCTCATGTCCCCTTTTTGCGGCTTCTGATTTCACTTTTAAGTATACTCCTACTGCCTTTATACTCTTCTAATGATTCACTCAATCTATCCTGTCTATACCTTACATACGCTTCCTTCTTTTTCTTAACCAAACCCTCAATTCCTTTAGTCATCCAGCATTCCCTACACCTACCAGCCTTTCCTTTCACCCTGACAGGAATATACTTTCTCTGGATTCTCATTATCTCATCTAGCTGCTGTTTTCTATGTTGATTCACTGATATACTGTGTAACAATTTTTATATATACATAGTTTCTAACTTGGAGTACATTTTTAATTTTAATTTTGTTTCCATGTTTCTTTGTTAAAATAGCCGGTTCTTAAAGAGGATTTTCTGCTTTATTTTTTGTGTGAGAAATGGCTACTCCTACTGGTTGTCACTGGTATTGTAGCCAATATGGCAAACTCTGGAACAACCAAAATCATTTTTTTTGAGAAACTGATATAACAGGAGACTCCCATAGTTTGCAAAGTGTAGGATAGTTAACATGTTAAAATGACCATGTTATAAAATCAAGGGTGAAAAAATAATTAACAAATGGACCAAGGACACCAAACTGAGGAACTTCTTCAATAATATCATGAGGCTGCGATTATTGGCTCCAAATAGCCACAATCAACAAGGCTCCCCCTTCCCCAAAGTTTTCCTCATGTTGGGAGTCAATTAAGAACTTAAGTGATTCTGATGAAATTTTGTAGCTAAGGGTATATAAGTTTAAGAAATTAAGGATAGTAAATGGTGGTCAAGTACAGATCAGTCATCTCACTGAATGGCAGAACATACTTAAAACACTGAATGCCATCTTCTTGTTCCATTGTTCAAAACTCAGTAAGACACAAACAGACTTTCATTCTGGCCAGACTCTTTTATCGGCTATTTTATCGAACACTAATAAAGAAATTACAGCAAAGAAACAGACCATGTCAGTGTTTATCCTTCACATAATCTTAGTCTGTGGTACCGATCTTGTGGCCCTATCCACTTATTCCACTTTCCTTGCAAATAACTTTCCAACTTCTGCTTAAATGTTGGCAAGGTCCGCGCCTTAGCTGTTGTATTCTGCAGCCTCACAACCTTCTATATAGGAACACAGCAATGATAGATGCTATTCAACTTCGCTGCCTGTCCATCATTCAGTTAGTTCATAGCTTATGTGAATTTTAACTCTATTGCAATAAAAAAAGACCCTCTTCATTTGTATCCAACAGTTTTGGGCCATTATCTTGTTTTCTTCTCAGTTTTAATCCTTGATATAGACAAACCTCAGGTTAAGTGAAACAGTGTAATTATTGTTAATAATATTTTTGAGCTATTCCAGTTGTGTCTTGGTATTAGTGCCCACAAAGGACTGGAGGGTTTCCTTCTCTGCCTGTTCTATTGAAGTCCCTGAGGGATACTCCACAATCACCTGATAAAGAAGCAGTGCTCCAAAAGCTAGTGCTTCCAATTAAACCTGTTGGACTATAACCCGGAGTTGTGTGATTTTTAACTTTGTACATCACAGTCCAACACCGGCATCTCCAAATCCTGAGGGATATCATCACTGATGCATTGCAGCTCTGTACAAATATCCATAACAGATTTACAACTGCAATAATGAGGCCTTTTTAACCATTTTGCACCTACTTGTTAGCCTGTTTGTGTACATGCTGCATTTGTGTATCATCACAACCACAGGAAGAGATTCACACCCATGCAATTGAATTGCTTGTGATATCACTAACAGTGTTGCTATGTGTAGCTGCTTTCATCAAAGAACAATGCTTTGGATAGCTGTTGACTGCTGCCCCCACTCCTAATCCCTTGCTGCCTCATCTGTCCACCCTGCTTGCCTAAAACCGCTGCCCCTCATGTTGACTGTCTGACTTTCCAGCCCACTCCTAACCCCTGAGACTTTGCTGCCTCACTCCCTGATCAAAACACTGAACCTAGTGGTAAATAGGGCAATGAGAAATGTGGCAAGGGGAGTAGAGAATGGGGCAGAGAGTGAGAGGAAGTAATAGCAGGTACACAACAATGCTGACTTCCTGTTCCAACACATTAGCATCAGATTGCCTACCACATGTACAGCTAAGCAGAGAAGATTGTGTGGGAGAATTATAGGCATCTTGGAGCTGCTGGCTCGCCCATTCTTTCATTTAAAGGCAATATGCTGAGGCAGAGTTTTCC
This sequence comes from Chiloscyllium plagiosum, assembly GCF_004010195.1. Lineage (NCBI taxonomy): Eukaryota > Metazoa > Chordata > Chondrichthyes > Orectolobiformes > Hemiscylliidae > Chiloscyllium > Chiloscyllium plagiosum. The sequence continues at coordinate 29,180,648 of NC_057730.1, forward strand.
AACTTGAGCCTATGAGCAAATGCGCAACCTGATTTATTCAATGCATTTGTAAATGGTCAGCCTCTCACATCTGAGACAGGATGCGTGGAGGACAGAATGCTGAAAATGCTGGGGGTGGCAAATGTTAGTGGAGAAGACACAAAATGCCAGGGATAATGCCACTGGTTGTTACAGAGAAGGGCACTGAATGCTGATTGAGAGGCAATATATACCAGATGATTTACTGAGTATGAGAGGACGGAGGGACTGTAAGAAGTTAGACATTAAATGGTTGGGGCTGCATCATCCAGATCTCCATGAAAAATCATAAAACCGCTGGCATGGGAGTATGAACACAAATGAAAAATGAAAATGTTGGGGATGAGGTTCAAATCCAAAATTTAAAGGATTTTTGGAATGAGGAGCAGTGCTGTGACTCAGTGGTTAGCACTGCTGCCTCACAGTGCCAGGAGCCTGGGATTGATTCTACTCTTGTGGGACTTTCTGTGTGGGGTTTGGATGTTCTCTCCATGTCTGTGCGTGTTTCCTCACACAGTCCAGGGTGTGCAGGGTAGGTGGATTGGCCATGGAAACTTGTCCATAGTGTCCAGAGATGCGTAGGCTAGATGGATTAGCCGTGGAAATGCAGAGTTACAGGAATAGAGTGGGTCTGAGTGGGATGCTCTTCAAAAGGTTGGTGTGGACTAAGTGGGCTGACTAGCCTGCTTCCACACTCCAGGGATTCTATGAAGTAGGTCAATGTAGTGAACTTTTTGAGCCTTCTAGACAGAGAAGTGATCGAGGAATGTAATAGTGATGTGACTATTATTCAGCAAGGGAACTGGGTGGTTTAGTCTAATGGCTTTCTCCTGTTCTGAAATATGTTATTTACAGATATGTGTAAGCTCAGATATCCCATTACCATTTCGTTTTTTTTTACCAGATCAGGTCCACTGTACACAAAAGCATTTTTAAAAAACTTTCTAAATTATTAAGAGCATTTTTAGGAACTTAGGACTAGGAGAACTGGGACATTAGGCTCTATGAACCTGCTCCACCATTCTATAAGATCACAGTAATCTGATGGTGGTATCAACTGTACTTGCCTGTCTGTCCTGATTGAGTTCCCTGTTTCTTAATAATCTACATAAATCTGCCTGGAGCTTTCACTGCTCTCCAGGGAAGAGAATTTCTTCAACTAATGGCCCTCTGAGAGGTAAGATTTCTCCTCATCCTAGTCTGAAAAGGGAGACCTCTACTTCTGAAACCATGTCCCTTTGTTGAATTCTCACCCCAATAGAAACATCCTTCCAGTTTTCATCCAATCAAGTGCCCTTAGAATCTTTTTTTGTTTCAATAAGAACACCTCTTACTTTTTTAAACTTCAATGTGTCTGGGTTCAACCTTTCTTCATAAGCCCTTCATCCCAGAAAAGAGTCAAGTGAACTTTCTCTGTTTCAAATGCAATTGCATTCTTTTACAAATAAAGAGACCAAAATTGTACACAGTACACCACTGCCCTGTACAGCTGCAAAATTAATAACCAGCGAAATGAATGATGTTTACAAAATACCATGCAAGGACTATGACAAACATTACATCAGACAGACAGGCAGAAAACTAGCCACCAAGATACATGAACACCAACCAGCCACCAAAAGACATGACCCACTATCATTAGTTTCCTTACATACACTCAAAGCAGGACACCACTTCAACTGGGACAACACATCTACCCTAGGACAGACTAAACAGAAACATGCAAGGGAATTCCTACAGGCCTGGCATTCAAACCAGAAGTCCATCAAGAAACACATTGATTTGGACTCCATTTACCAATCTCTGAGAAAGAGAACCGGAAATGATATCACCCACTTTCAGAGACCAAGACACATAAATAGAAAGTGGGACAGAACACCAGCATTTCACTGGAGGCTCACTGATGGTATTACCCAGCGTGGTGATGAAACATCTGAAAACAAACCTGCTAGCTCAGCGAGCAAACTTACAACCTGAATTTCAACCTGAGCTACAAATCTTCGCAAAACTTTAAACACCTATGGGTGCAAATGCTAAAACTAGCTCGAAGGTGGGAAACTAACACCATCCGACTGAGCGCCACCTGTGCGCAACTTAATTTCCTACATGAAGGTCTCAGGGAACAGATATTACCAAGTTGTCTCAGATACAAATCACCGCTCAACACCCCACAAGTCAGAAGATTATCAGAACAGAATGCAGCAGAATGCTGAGAGAAATGATTAACGATACCCACAACCGACTCCACAAATACAATCGGGAAATTTCATGCCAAAAAACTTTATACACTAACGCAACAGACCTAGAACAGACAAGCACACTACAACACTTCATCAGAGGCTCACTGATAATGTTATCCAGCATGGTGATGAAACATCTGTAACCAAACCTGCTAGCTCAGTGAGCAAACTTACAACCTGAACCTCAACCTGAATTACAAGTCTTCCCAAAAATCGCAAATAATGTATTCCATTCCACTTGCCTTCCTAAGCACTTACTGTACCTGCACACTAACCTTTTATGATTTAGATACCAAGACACTCAGATCCCTCTGTACCATCAAATTCTGCATTTTCTTACCATTTCAGTAGTAAATTACTTTTTTATTCTCTTGCCACATTCACATTTTCCCATATTATATAGCATCTGTAACTTTTCTTTTGCCCGTTCACTTTACCAACCTATTTTAGTTTACAGAGTGTCTACCTCCTCTTGACAACTTATTTTCCTACTGATCATGACATCATTGGCACATTTAACTACCGGACATTTGGCTCCTTTATCAGATATTTTCTGATCAATCTGTTCAGTGATGTTACTGCACACCTCCGCAGTTGGTGGGATTTGAACCAAGGCATCCTGGCTCAGAGGTACGGACACTATTCCTTTCAGTTCCTTTATTCAAGTCAGTTACATAGATATTATATAGTTGAGGCCTTAGCAATGATCCTTGTGACACTCCACTAGTTATAGCTTGCCAAGTGAAAAAGACCCAAAAGTTCATCAGCTATCCAATCCTTTATCCATGCATATATGTTACTCTCTGCACCAAGTGTTCTTATTGTGTGTCATCACTTTTAATCTGCCACTTTATCAAATGCCTTTTGGAAATCCAAGTACATCAAACCTACTTATTCCTTTTAATTTGCTCTTCAAAGATCTCTAATAAATTAAATAAAAGCAACCCTTTCACAAACACGTACTGACTCTCGAATCCCTACAGAAAGAAGGCATTCAGCCCATCGAGTATGCACTGACCCTCCAAGGAGCATCCCACCCAGACCCCTACCCTATGACCCCACGTTTATAATCCACCCAGCCTACACATCCCTGGACAGTACGAACAACTAAGCGTGGCCAATCTATCTAACCTGCCCGTCTTTGGACTGTGGCAGGAAACCATACAGATACAAAGAGAATGTGCAAACATGACACAGACAGTCACCAAGGCTGTAATCCAATCCAGGTTCCTGGTGCTGTGAGGCTACAGTGCTAACCACTGAGTCACTGTGTTGCTCTCTGGTGCTGGCCAAACACATTTTGTTTCTCTGAGTATCTGTGCCATAACCTCCTTATAATATTGTAGAAATTTCCTTCAGACAAGTATTGGACTCACTAGCCTGTAATTTCTTACTTTCTGTCTCTCTACTTTCTTGAATTGCATTTGTTATTCTCAAAGCTGCTGGGACCCATCCATAACGTAAAGAATTTTGGAAGGTTAAAACAAAGTCAAAATCATGTCAAACTAAAAACATTTGATTTTAATACTTTTTTTTCAGTTTAGCAAACCAAAAATAAAGTACAGATTTGGGAATGTTTCATGCAGAGTTTAAATGTAGAATGCTAGTAATAATGGGATGGCAGATTCCAGAAAAATGTTTTGATATGAAGTGAAAAAATATTTAAAGTGTACAAAAAGTGTATTGAGAAAGGATGGAAAGTTGGGACTCATCAATAGCTTTTAAAACATCAACACAGGCTGATTGACCTCTTGCGCTCTAAGATTCTCTAATTCTTGCTCTTCCTGATTGGCCATTAGGTGGCAGCAGAGACAGACTGATCAACAAAAGAGTGATTAAAAATCACATGACACCAGGTTATAGGTTTATTTGAAAACACTAGCTTTCACAGAGCTGCTCCTTCATCAGATGCAAGAAAAGCAGACATGAAATGGAATCAGCACAAGTCTTCATTATGAAAGATTGCAACTAGTGTCCTCCTCTTCCCCACTCTAACTTTGCTATTGACTTCATCTGCCTTTACTGTCTCATAGATGTTTCTGTTCTTACTTTTAAAATCCATGTAATCTCTGTATTAGTTTAAGCAGTTCTCCACTTTCTCCAATCAATCAACTCCCTGTTGGTCACCACCTATCAATGTTGATGTTTTAAAAGCTATTGATGAGTCCCAACTTTCCATCCTTTCTCAATACACTTTTTGTACTCTTTAAGTAAGAGAGAGTCCGGGTATGGTGAGATAGGAAGGGTAGCACTTGTTACATTGAGAGGGATTACAAGTGTTGAGATGGAAGGGGAGTGGGGATGTAGTGATGAAGAGGAAGTATAAGGTTTGTGTGAGAGGGATGTGAGGAGTAGAGACAATAAGAGAGAGAGGTCAAGTGGTGACAGGGAGAGAGATTGGGAACAGTGAGAGGAAGAGATGAATTGAGGGCAGTATGTGATGGGAAAATTGGAACTGGCAAGAGAACAAGAGGGAGATTAAGGATCATTAAATAGAGAGATCAGTATTGTTGAGATAGAGAGAATGGGTAAAAGAGAAACGGAATAGGAAAGATAAGAGAGAGACAGAGTAGGAGCAGTGAGATATCAAGTGCAGGATAGATGAGAGTGTGTGTGTATTCAGATGCTTCCATAGACCAGATTCTTTGAAAGTATAAAGGTAATTGACACAACAAGCAATGAAATTAGCAGTCAATTACCAGGAAGGATCTGACCAGAAGAGCCCTTCTCACCATTAGCTTGATGATTTCTTGACATTTCTGGTGATCCAACATTCTGCCAATTGATTTTGATTTTCTTCTCAGGATACCACCTGATAGGATGCACCATTTTCTCTGAAAGGCCTTGATAGTATTATGTTCAGACCACTGCCTGATGGCCTTGTGGTCAAAGGTGTTATCCTACCTTTTCTGAGAAACAGGTTATGCAGCACTGTCCAAGTGATCTGCATCTGTTCAGAGAAAGCAGAATTAACATCTCGAGTCCAGTGACCCTTCTTCTGAACCTTTCTCTTCTTGTGTATTATTAGGTCTCATTAAATTAGGGGTCATACATTAACATGGATTGACTGCTGTAAGTAGTGAAGTGCAGGAAGGATCAGGGCTTGTGCCTCAGTTTCTTTAAAAAGAGAGACTACACTGTGTTTCACCATTGGAATCTCATTATTTTTGCGTCTCCAGAATCTTAAACCCTTTGCTCTATTAAATCCAAATTGTTGGAAATCTTCCCACTGGGTGGAATTTCTTTCTTCAGTTTCCCTACGCAGAACCATGTGCCTTTTGTCTATATATTGTCTTTCCTGCAGTTTCTTTACCTTTTCTTCCATCAAGCTACCTCCGTTAGCTTGAAACAGTGGACACACTATTACTGAACATAACCCAAATAGCCATTCTCCTTGTATAATTTTTGACAGTGAATGCAAATGTTCCACCATTCAGTTCACCATAATGTTTACATGTTTTCACCTCCCAGCCACAATCGCTGGACAGACGACCTATTTCTAGCCCACTAAACAAAGTTTGTAATAACTACCATTAACCCATCTACGATACATCAATTTAGAATAAAAAGGCATCAGAGTTAGCTTCTGTGGAACAGAAATATACAAGATGGTGCATTTCTGCAGTGAACCATTTGTGTGATCTTATGATTCATTTTATTCTTTATTCTGTTTCTGTAGGGAGCTGCAATCTTGTTTGATCCAGGGAGGGATTGCCAGTTACCAAGCGACATCATACAGAAGGAACCAGGAACACTCCTGACAGTGAAAAACCAATTGAGTGGTAAGGTACGTGACAAATCTCTGTATTGATAGCAGAAGTGAGTGGATATTGTATAATGAAATGATGCCTCAATACACTCCCAAAAACCCTGCTCCTGTCTCAGAAGGTTGCTGAATGGAAGCACAAATTGAAGAATGGATTAAAAAAGAGAAAGCATTACACTTATCTAGCACCTTGCATGATAAGTCGATGTCTCAAAAGGAGTTACAGCCAATTAAGTGTATTTTGAATGGTTGTAATGCAAAAATAACAATTAATCTGTTTTTGTGACATTGATGTGCGATAAATATTGACGAGGGCACGAGGATGCTTCACTTGATCTGCTTTGAAATAGTCCCTTGAGTTCTTTTATATTTGCCAGACAGGGCAGGCAGTGCCTCAGTGTAGTGTATCATTGAACACTGTAGCATTCTTTGAGTCCTGCACTGGAGGTCAGCCTTGATTGTTGTGTTAAAGTCTTAGAGTAGGACTTGGATCCAAAATCTTCTCTCAGAGATAAATGTGCTCCCAACTGAGTCATGACTGGGGAGGAATCTCATTTTAAAACTTAAATGTTACTATAATATTAGTTGTAAACAGAAAATGTAATCAATATGCAGGGGTCTGGAAATATCTGTAGAGATAAAAATTGGAATATAGGAAATGTGATTTACTATGCACATATTGGCAACACTCACAAACAGCTATGTATTAGTGATCAAACAATATTTTTGTGATGTTGATTGTGCAATAAGTATTGATCAGAACACCAGTGATAACACTAAAAAAAAGCCAAAGAACTGCTGATGCTGGAAATCAGAAACAAAAACAGAAGTTGCCAGAACAACTCAGATCTTGCAGCATCTGTAGATACCAACCTGTTCCTAACTGCAATCAGTTCTGAAGATGGCTGTTTGCACAAGTGGTAATACTCATGTTCATCTACAAAACAGAATAATTGAATCTCATACATCCACCTGGCTTAATTAATGTCACATCTGAAGATGGCATCTCCAACAGTGCAGCCTTGATGTGGGTTTTCCCTTCCATCAGAGTAACCTTACCTGATACAGTAATATTTATGTTAAACCTCATGGTATTAAAGGATATTGTTATGATCCACTTAGGAAAGTGCACTGATTCTCAACCCCTGCTACTCCTGAGGTCACCACAAAAATGAATGATCTATTCAGAGCACAGTCCCCAGGTTACTTCTATTGGGATCGAGCTTACAAAACAGGTTCTTGTAATTAATAAAAATGACAATTCATTAGAAATTAGTGAATTCTAATCACAAGTAAACAGCTGTGAACTACTAACACATGGCTCCACTAATTAAAACTCTAACCACCTTTTTAAAATCTCAACATTCACAGAAACAGACAAATAAAAAAAAAATTGGTTTTATGGTGGAGAGAAATAAACAGAATCACCCTTTAATAGCATCTGTCCTCAGGGTTCACTGAGATAATCTTTTGCTTGTCAGGACTTTTTGTTCTTCAATCTGCTTTCTCCAAGTTCTTTTCACTTTTTCAAAGGAGGCACAGAACAATTGGTACACTAACCATAGTCTTTTAGTACTGGTTAAAGGGGGACAACTTACAAGTGGGATTGGCATTTTTATAGTACAGAGAGAGACATATATCACCTCCTCTTCCAACAATCTAAAGTCTTCTCACTGTTTTGTTCACTCCCAAAAGATGTGCAACTGCCCAAGAACCAATCAGATACTTGCTGTCAGGCTGATTAACTTTAGCATCCATGACTAGTCACAATTGCTCAAACAGATCAGCTACTTGTTACCAGCCAAAGCTCATTCTGATACACACATTAATGTTGTGTTATCCTCAACCAGCTTGCCCTCACTGCTTGAACAAAGCAGCAGTGTAGACACCACACACAATGACTTTCAGTAGCTTGTTTTTAGAAGAACAGTAATTCCTTTCATTTCAAAACAGTCCATTTTTCAATTTTAGTCTGCAATTAGAAATACAAAAATAAAATAAAGTCATTACAACATATAAATATTACATTGAAATATGAGCTATGCAATCTATATATATTTTTATCTTAATTTAATTTGGATTTTTAAATTTTGAACTCGTAGGACTTGGTTTTTCTGTGTCTGAAGGGTTTTAGTGCTTAACTTGTGAGTGTTTTGTATCCATTGTGATTATTTTAAAAAACATGAATCCCTAATTCAACCAATACAGTATACCACTTCAGTATCTGCTAATCAGCAATGGGCATTTGAGTGTTGTAAGGAAATTTTAAGTGTGGTCTGTAAATTTCTTTGGGATAAAGTAGAAAATTCTCTCTGGTGTTTGAGTAACATATTGGGATGATGTTAGAATTAATGGGATTATACTTTTACCACATTTCAAAATATTTAAATGTGTGTTATATGTAAATATTTCGATTTTTTAAATTCATTTCTTTTATGTAATAAACTTCTGTTTTACTGTTGAAGCCAAATTTGCAGCATTTCATGCTTTGGTTTTAGTGAAAGACCACATTATTAAAACCAAAAAAAAAATATGATTTGTCTAGCCAAATTTCAGTCTGGGATCTGATTTGTCCGATAATATGCAAACCCTAAATTGCTGGAAAAACCCAACAGGTTCTGAGAAAACCTATACTGAAGAAGGGTCACTGGACCCAAAATGTTATCTCTGTTAAAAATGTCCATATTACAGAAGAGGAGATGCTGGACATATAGAAGTAGATAAATCCCCAGAAACTGATCTGGTGTATCCTTGAACTCTGTGGGAAACTAGGAAAATGATTGCTGGGCCTCTTGCTGAGATACTTATATCATCGATAGTCACAGGTGAGGTGCTGGAAGACTGGAGGTTAGCTAACAGGGTGCCGTTATTTAAGAAAGGTGTTAAGGAAAAGCCAGGGCTAATATTAAGCTTTTTGGTTATGGCAGAAGAATATGCTTTTATTAGTGTGTCATGCTTCATGCTGAGAATGAGGTTGAGATCTTTATATTCGTAGATCACATGCTGTTATATAGTGATGATATCATGTTTCTTAAATACATACTTTCACAGTGTCTCTTAAAAGTGTATTGATGTACTGACTATGAGATATAATACAAAACGACACTCATTCAGTGCTGCATTAGAACATCAGCCTTGATAACACAGGTAGGGTGGAGTGAGGCCAGGGTGGGATTTGAAACCAACAACAAGCATTTTTAAAGCTAATGTACTGGGGCAGGAAATCTCTGGCAGTGGGTGAGGAGAGGAAGTAGTAGGGGATGAAAATAATAAAAAAAACTTTAAATCTCTTTGTTGATTTATTGTAAAGTTAATACATAGCAATAACTCAAAATTTTAAGGTTGAGAATAGAAACTGAGTAATATGATATTCCACAATTTTGCAGTATATGTAGATTAGCACTAGAAGAAGAATGGAAAAGTTCTATTAAGTTGTTGAGAGTTTATATATTAGTAGCAATGAGATTAGGTACAAATGGATAATTAATGGAATTAGAATCAGACAGTCCTAATCATGAGACTTGAAGTTGAGTCCAGTGTTGAACAGGGTACCAGCTGTAGATTAGGTGGTGTGATAAGTTGAGGGTGGGGTGGTGCAGGAAATGGAAAGAAAAAAACTAGAGAGAGGGAGCTAGTGAAATATAGAAGCTAAAGCATGTAGGAAAGAAGAAGAAGTGGCAGCAGCTGGATGTAAAGGAAGCATGTTGGATGAGGTTACAGAGAGGGTGTAGGAGGAATAAAATTTTGGTCACAGTTTTTTCTGGCAGCAGAAGCAATGATATGAGGTAGTTGTGAACTTCATAATTGATGCATTTTAGAGAGATGATCTTTGGTTTTAGGTAATGAATCTAAATGTAGTCAATTGGAAACATCTGATGGGGAAAATGGAAATTTTACCCTGACATAAAGACAATTCAAATAGTTCTGGGGTATTTACAGTTCAAGAGGGATGATAATGAAAGGTGTTCATACCTAACATTGTGATGGCTACTATGGATCTGTACAGAGCAATCAGTCAGTCTCAAGACATCTCAGAAGATGCTTTTGAAGTTGTCATGTAAACTGAGAATGTTAAATATTCATGTAGGTTCCCTAAAGCAAAGGAGATAAAGAACAACTTTGTAAATAAGGATGTCTTTGATGGAGCCTACTCTGAAAAAACAAGTGTTTAATTCCATTAGAGATCTAAACTAATTCGTGTGTTCCAGAATCAAAGTGCTGTTTTGAAGGTAAAAGATAATTGCTGTACTTTTCTGTTCGGAGCTTCCTAAAAATGTCACATTGATATAGATGTAGGCTATATGAGGTGGGGAGGGGGGAGCTTTTTTTGGTTTTTTGCGTGTTTCTTTACTGAAACAAGCAGGCTAGAGAGAGAAAATATCTGCCGGGATCTGTACAGCAATGAGAAACGTAGCAAGGGGCTATCAAAAACAAAAAAAGTGCTTCTGGTTTAAAAGAAAGTATGTAAGTGAAGCCTAGGCTTGAGGTCAGAAGTTCAAAGCCATGAGGTTTTGGAAGAACTTTGGAGGGTTATTTAATCAAAAGCTGATGGAAGGATCCATTATCTCAAAAATAAAATACTGTGGATGCTGGAAATCTGAAACAGCAGGTCTGGTAGAGTCAATGGAGAGATCAAATCTAGCATGACCCTTCAGAACTAAGATGTTAGAAATTTAAAAAAAAATACTTTTGACAGAGACCGAGGAGGAAGAGGAAAAATGGTATAAAGGCCCGTGCAATGAGGCCTTCATTCCTGGTGAAGGACTTATGCCCGAAATGTCGATTCAAATGCTGCCTGACCTGCTGTGCTTTTCTAGCACTACCCTCTTGACTCTGATCTCCAGCATCTGCAGTCCTTACTTTCTCCTCTGTACTACGTGCAAAGTAAGGACACAAACACAACACAGTCCATTATTCACACTTTGGAAAACAGCTTGCATGCTAAGAAGGAATCAAAGAGAGCTATGGCTCACAAACTGTATGTTCTAGATGGAGAAGGGAATGCGTCTTCAAGAACTTATATCGAATAAGGGTGCTGGGATAGAATTGGGAAGTAAAAGGGGACATGGGTTTATCCTCTAAATCTTGAAAAACTGTAAAGTTTAGTTAGAAGTTCTGGCTTTACTCACATATGTATGTAAGTTTGTATTTGTTTAAAGATGTGAAATATTGGGAAGTGGTTCTTTAACTTAATCACTAGGCATTTGAGTTTCTCTTTATATTTTAACAATCTCCATGGGGATTATACCATAGTGAGAAATGACTTTGGTTCAAAAGGTGAAGCTATAAAATCAGTGTCGCTGAAGATTAGAAACAGCAAATGTAGAAAGTAATGAGAAAAAGTAGGATATAGGTCCCCTAAAGTAGTGACACTGTAGGGCTGACTATCAATCAAGAAATATTGGGGGCTTATAAGAAAGGTATTGCCATAATTGAGTGTGATTTTAATCTTTAAAGAGACAGGACAAATCAAATTGACTAAGATAGCCTGAAGTATGATTTCCAAGAATGTATTCGGAAAGGTTTCTTAGAATAATATATCCTACAACCAATCAGAGCAGGTTACATTAAGCTTGTTAATGTGTAATGAAACAAGATTAATTAATGACCTCAATAAAGGATGCTTCCAGGTGAGAGGAATTATAACATGATTTTGCATTCTGTTTGAGGGTGAGAAATTTAAATGTAAATCTAGTGTCATAATTTAAATAAGGGCTATGAAGGATATGAAGACAGAGTTGGCTATGAAGGATATGAAGACAGAGTTGGCTAAAGTAGGTTTAGAAAATAGTTAACCAATGCGATGATAAAGAAGCAGGGACAATTCATAGCTTTCAACAAAAACGTATTCTATTAAGAAAGTCTGGTGAGAAAACATGCCACTTGTTGACAGTTAAGTAAGTTCAGGATCATTTCAAATTGAAAGAAAATCCTTAAAATGCAATAAAGATTAACAATAGCTGAGAAAATTGAGAAAGCTTTTAGAAACCAGTGAAGAATAACTTTAAAAAAGGAAAAATCTTAGAGTATGAGAGGAATTTAATAAAAAAACATCTAACAGGATACAAAAAGAAGAAATTAGTCCTTTAGGAAAATGCTAGAGTGTATTATTAAGAAAATAGTAGCAGGACATATGAAAAATCATCCTGCATTCAGGCAATATCAATATGGCTTCATCAAAGGGAAATCCTATCTAAAATTTGTTACAGCTCTTTGAAAATGTTACTGGCAGGGTGGATAAAGGAAAACCATGAACGTAGTGTATTTCAGTTTCCAAAAGACATTCAATAAGGTGCCATATAAAAGCTTAATACTTCACATAAGGAAAATCTTTTGATGTTGAGGGTGATATGTTAACAATCGTGAGGAATTAGCTAACTAGCAGGAAACAAAGAGTCTGGGTTAATGGATCACTTCCAACTGACAACCTGTAAGCTAATGTATATCACAGGGATCAATGCAGGGTCCTCAACTATTTATAATTTATAATTAATTTGGATGAAGGGATCAACTACACTGTAGCCAATTTGCTGACAATATAAGGATAGATCGGAAATTATATACGCAAGTTGTGAAGAGAATACATCGATCCTTCAAAGTGATATTGATAGGTTATATAAATAGGCAAAAATTTGGCAGATGGAGTATAATATGAAAAAACTTGAGGTTATCTTCTCCAGTAGAAAGAATGGAAAAGCCAAATATTATTTAACAGAAAAAAAACCGCAGAATGTTGCGATACAGAGAGATCTTGATGTCCTCGTACATGAATCATAAAAGGCTAGCATTGGAATACAGAGTAATTAAGAAGGCAGGTGGAGTGTTCGAACTTGATTGCAAGTGAGATGGAATATAAATGAGATTGCTATATCTGTACAGAACATTCATAAGACCACAACTAAGGTATTGTTTGTAGTTTTGGTTTCCTTACTTAAAGAATGATATACCTGCATTGGAAGCAGATCAGAGAATGTTCACTAAGCTGATTCCTGAGAAAGAGTTGCCTCGGAGGAAAGATTGAGCTACCTGGGCCTATATTCACTGCAGTTTAGAACCATGAGAGATGCCTGATTCAAGCACATACAATTCTAATGGGCTTGTAATGTTACTAAGAGAAAGTTTCCTTTTGTGGGAGAGATCCAGAACTAGGGGACACAATTTAAAATTAAAATCTCTCCCACTCAAGAATGAGCTGATGAGTAATTTTTTCTCTGAGAGTAATCTATGAAATTTCCTTCCACGGAGAACAGTGAAGGATGACTTATTGAATATATTTAAGGCTGAGGTAAACAGATTATTGATCAACAAAGGACTCGGGTAGCAGGGTGTGAGTGGTGACACTGGTAAGAACATGGAGTTAAAGAAATAATCGGATCAGCCATGGTCTTATTGAATGGTGGAGCAGGCAGAAAGGAGCAAATGGTTTACTTCTGCTCCTAATACTTATGTTCTTAATTTTTCATGTGATATCCACACTCCTCTAATTCTAGCCAATTTTACTTTTTCCAACATTTGGTGTTTATGCCTTCAGTTGTGTAGAACCCAACTCTGGAATATTCTCCCTACACCTCTCCATTTCACCTTATGCCTTGAAGAGACTTCTTAAATTCTGCTTCTTTGCCAAATTATTGTCACCTCGCCTGAAATATCTCCTTGTGCAGCTTGCTATCATATTTTATTCCTTAATGTTTCTGTGAAGTGTTTTAGGGTATTTCATTACATTAAAGGCACAATATAAATCTAAGTTATTGTCATGATTAAAGTGAACTTTTGAACATGGTCCTGAAGAAGGGTTATATATACCTGAAACGTTGACTTTTCCACCTCCTGATACTGCCTGGCTTGCTATGTTCTTCCAGCATTTTGCTTGTCTATCTTGGAATCCAGCATCTGCTATTTTTTTTTGTCTCTAATCTTCCCCTGCACCAAGTTCAATCACTCCATCAGTCTTCTCATCCATTTCTCTATAATTTATTTTTGATCTGTACTTTTGCTGTCTAATAAAAGTGGATTAAAACTGGTTTAAAAAAAAAGTTTAAGAATCTCAGTGATGAGAAGATTTCCATAATGGATTAATCATGCCATTCCTAGACTGTGATAGGACAGTGTTGCAATTCATTGTGGCTCCTTTTAATTTTAATGTGTTTTTCAGTACTTACATGTAAACATGCTGAATGACAGCGTACAGTGAATTAGTTAAAACCAATGGTGTGACTGAGAATGATTCAAGTCATTGTATCGTATGACACCATTGAGTCTGAAATTAATGTGATGTAACACCTGATTGATTTACAGTCGTATTATAGTGCCATTATCAGTAAAGCATTGGGTCAGTTACCAAATACTTAAGGAATTAACATCAACGTTAAAACAGAAGCAAGGCTGATATCATCCCTCTGAGTCTTGTCAATGCATAATAATGACTGGATTGGTTTACCAATAAACACAAGGAGATGAGATTGGTAACACAAAACCCTCCTCACACATTTCTCATTAAACCTTCACCACCAGATTGGTCTTAAAAGAAAGTTGCAGCCAGTTTAAATTGGCCAAAATTCCAACTTTTCCCATATCTGAAACGGTATCCAATTATACCAATCAGAATCATTGAGCCAGTCTTTGATCATATTCTATTTATAAAACCTTGTAAATTTTTAATGATGTTCATTAACTCGCTTTTGTTAAAAATGACTGCACATTTTTTCGAGACGTTCATAATCACATGTAGTTAGAGCAGCTCCCTGCTCTACAGAAAGGTATGTGGCTAATAATTGTTTCCAATTGCCAAGCTCCTGCAGTAAGCTTACTCAGTACAAATTTAGCCCATCTGATATTAAACTTTAATGAATACACAGCAACTTGATTCCTTTGTCTTTCATTAGCATTTGATGCATTCAGAGTGTTGTGACTGAATCATGCAGTCTGCAGTAACAATGAGAAGCTTTAAGAGTTTTACAGATCTGTCAACATCTATGCTAATATTAGTAACTCTAATAAAGGATGCCCCCGAAACAATTACTTGTTCACAGACTGATCAATTTGATTTCCATTTTCAATTTTTGTTTCCAGTTTGGGATTCAACTCTGAGAGTTTTTCTATTTAGTATCATGGAGTCATAGAGATGTACAGCATGGAAACAGACCCTTCAGTCCAACCCGTTCATGCCGACCAGGTATCAAACCCAATCTAGTCCCACCTGCCAACACCTGGTCCATATCCCTCCAATCCCTTCCTATTCATATACTCATCCAGATGCCTTTTAAATGTTGCAATTGTACTAGCCTCCACTGCTTCCTCTGGCAGCTCATTCCATACACGTTCCACCCTCTGTGTGAAAACGTTGCCCCTTTTGTATCTTTCCCCTCTCACCCTAAACCTATACCCTCTTGTACTTACTGTAAGACTACACTTAAAATATTCACTTATCTGTTTCTGTGCTGTGACCTCTCCCAAACAGGTTTCTCCAAGACTAGTTGTGAATTTCACTGTTTGTTAATTTTCTGATGTCCAGCGATACATGAATTCAAACAGCAAAGGCAGTAACTGTGCAGGTTCACTGCTGTGTCAGTTAGCAATGTGGGTTTCTCTGTCTCCTGCACTGACCTTACCATGTGCTTCTTTTGTCTGTTCATCTCCCTTCTAAAAGTGCTGTTGTTTTGACTTTTCTTTTCTCCAAAGTTCCAAAATGCAACAGCATATAAAACAGTAATTGATGCTCACATAATTACATATTAAGTATGCTAAGCCACTTTGAAAAATGTTCAGAAAGATTGGTCCACAAGCACACTGAGATTTAATCAATTTCTAAAACATGATGGTTCTGATTTGAATGCTTGTCAACCAGCAGCCAGCAAATTTTACCAGACCCAGTATAACAAGCTGAACATTACAATTGTTTCTGACATTAAAAATGAGCATTCTTCAGCTAGATTTCCACTTCTGATCCCTGAAATCTCACTGAGATGTCTGTGCGGGTGAATACATGTGTATAACTGGTGAGGTATCAGTAACACGGGGCACTGGGGACATAAGGCTGAGTGGCAGTGTGAGAGGTGGATTACATCAGGAGAGATATTGTCGGTAATGCAGGGCACAGCAAGGAGTGCATTACTGAATGACAATATCACTCCACCATTCAAGAGCCCTGTGCTTGTCAAGAAATTTATGTAAGGTATGCAGTCCATGCCAGTCTTTAAGGGATGTGGATAGCATCTGAGGTTGGTTGGGGGGGCTGGCGTTAGGTGAAGTTGGATGGCAGGGAAGTGTGTCATTGTCTGGCTTTGATGTCCCCGCCTCCCTCCTCTGAAGAGGAGAGAAGCACTGATGAATTATCACATTATAGGAAGGCAGTCTTTCTTACTTTAATGCAATGCATTCTGTCCATTGTAGTTCATTCGGGCATGCAGAACATTGGAGGAAATTCTGAACCAAGAGCTGTTTCTGGCTGTCTTAGACCAGATTGAAAAACAGTTAGAGATGATCATTGTTCTGACAAGTATACAGATACCTCAGGATTAAATTGCAAATGAAACCAATAAAACTTTATCAGTCTAACCTTTTAATTGTGAATTGGGGCATTTTATTTGTCAGTTTATGTGAAGGCCAAGCAGTATAAATAACAGATTCTAGGCTTAGTACAATGTACAAGCAGATCTTTAGAATATTAATCTGTGTAGGTATCACTAACATGCCAGTATCTGAGGGACTGTATTGAGAGTACTCAATCCATATTTTGTTTACTGTATTTTTGCAATACCATTACAATCCAGGTAGACACTGATAACTTTCTAAAACATTATCTCCATGACTGTAGCAGAAAGAATCCCACTAAATAAGATTTTGCTTTTTAAAGCCTTTCACTATAGCAAACCAACTAAAATCAACATAACTCAAACATTAACAGGCATTTCAAATGGTGGATACAACAAAAATGCATTCATGTTACATCCTGTATAAATATGGAACATGTTAAATCTCTGCACGTTTCCAACTTGGCCACCATTTTGTAGGATTTATCACGTCACAACCGATAATGGCACTCCTTGCGTCAGAATCACCAGCATCCTTTTTCCACACAAAGACCCCAGATACAGCACATACCTACAAACCGTCTCTTGATTAGGTCACAGCAGTGTACAGAATCCTCAGAGACATCCTTCACCTATCTTTGTAAATGATCTGGTGGGCTCTGCCAATGCTGAAATAGCAGCAATGGGTCTACTTCAATCCATAACTCTTTCTCTGGTCAGCTATCTGTTCTTTCCAATACATAATTCAGACAATAGCTCAGCCTTTGCTTTATTTTCAGAGACATGCTTCTATACCAGGATCTCTACAATGGGAAACATTTTCCATTTGAAGAAAAAATCTTGCTTATTTTCAGTTTGGGTTCTCCAGGGCCATTCAACTCTTGACCATGTTGGCATCAAGGAAACTAAACTAAAAGTCAGTGGGAATCAAGGGGAAGACTCTACTGATGGGAGTCATACCTAAAATGAAGGAACATGATTATGGATTTTGGAGATCAGTCATCTAAGGTCATCTCTACAGGAGGTCCTGGGTCCAACCATCTTCTGCTGCTTCATTAATGACCTCTGCTCCTTCATAAGGCCAGAAGTGGAGACTGATGATTGCACAATGTTAAGCACCATTTGTGACTCCACATTTACTGAAGCAGCCCATGTCTAAATGCAAAAGAATCTAGATAATATCCTGACAAGTAGCAAGTAACACCCATGCCACAATAAGAGAGAATCTACCCATCATCCCCTGACATAAAATGAATACCCCACTATTAACATCCTGAGGTTATTATTCAGCAGAAACTGAACTGGACTAGCAGTATAATACTGTGGCATTATTAATAATAAAGTAATAATAAAGTATATTATAATAAAGTAACTCACTTCCTGACCTCAAAAGCCTGTCCACCAGCTAAAAGGCACAATACTGACCACTTGCCTTGATGAGCATAATTCCAACAATATGAAAGAAACCTGATACTGTCAGTAGCAATTTCATATAAGCTCGCAAAGTTCAGGGGGTGACTGAATATCGATCAGAGGGTTTATGTGGAGGCTGTGATTCAGTGTGGAAAAGAGGGCTATGAACTCAGAGAAGTGAGACTTTGATGAATTAAGAAGAAGGTTAATGTTACCAAGGATGTGATTTACTACAGAAGCTGCAGAAAGAAAGTCATAAAATATTTCTGTGAAAATCTTTAATGATACTTGGAGTGCTGGCAGAAGATGACATTTTTAAATGAGGTCAGAAGTGTGGAATGAATTGCGATACTTCAAGGAAAAGGAATTGCCAGAGAAGTACAGACACAGACAAGGTGTGATTTGGTGCCAAGAGTCATATCACTCGGTATGGATAGTGGTGGAAGGTCTAACCAGTAAAAAAATTTAATGGAGAGGAAAAGGATCACCACCCTCCATCCAGATTTCTATCAAAACCATGATTTTTATGCAATCATACACAATCAGCCCATGATGGAAGGCCTTTGCTCACAATTGAATGGACATTCTGGGTGATGAGAGAGAGAGGTGAACCAGTGAAGAACTTGCAACGCCAGCATTAAGAGTGGTGAGTTGGACAAGCAGGAGAAAGGAAAGATAAGCCACTAGTAGGTACACTAAAAATAAGGGTCTTGAACAATTGGCATTAAAATATCAACATGTAACACTCCCAGAGGCAATAGGGCATGGATTATTTTTACACTTGTCATGACATATCTCTGCAGTGGATAGTCTTGACCTTGGACCTGCTGGCTTAGAGATATTGACCTCCTACTGTGCCACAAGAATTCTTCTTATTGGAAATGTAAACTAAGGTCCATGAGGTTCCTTTAAACATTTCTAGGCTGGTACAGAACAGTTTACATATAAAGTTTCCTTTACACATAAAATCAAACATTCCCAGAGCAAATACAGCACTAGTTCAATACAAAGTAAAGGTTCCTTCTCAATGTAACATCAAATAATATCAGCACAGTTACAGCAACAGTACAACACAGAGTAAATTTCCCTTCAATATATTTTAAAGTATCATTACAGCTGGAATAAATTGCTATCTAATTGTATATGTTGCATAATTAATTTAAAGGGCTAATTGGACCATTTATCTATGTTCTGAAGATTAATGTTCTGAAGTCTGCCAAATATAGTTAGAAGCATTCACAAAATGTCAGAAACATAGACTGGTTCTTGTCATTATTTTGGCTATGTCAATTTTGTCAACTTTCACAGAAGCTTTCCCTCCACAAAGCCAAGTGCGATTTCTTCTCACATAATCCCAAACCGACCTTATTAACTATCTTCCACACCCCTATAGTAATGCTCTGATCTGCTGCTGGCCCAATTCTACTACTCACCAAACCCAGAAGAACCCTCTACTGCCAAGATATCCTAGGACAGATCATCATTCCTGGTGCTGGTGCCATCTTTATCAGGCTGTTGTGCACTCGGCCAGCTCTGCCAGTCTACAGCTGCCTGCCCCAGACATGGAAGGGGAAATTGGTGGGTCACTTTTTGAACGTGAACCTGGAGGTTCTGGTGGATGGGATGATACAGAGGAGGGCTTGCTCCTCTTGCTTCCGGACCAGCAGTGGCGACCACAACACCAGACCCTGCCAGTCTGGACCAAGGTTGCTACCTGGGTCAGTCCCAGCAGTCCAGTGCAGGTCAGTTACCCACTGAACTCCACCAACATTTTCTTTCTCCTGTTACACAATCACACAATCTCTGCTACAATGCGCACCTCCCACCAAGCCTCATGCTCCACTACTCTGAGCCAAATGGCCTGCTTCCACACTGTAGGGATTCTATGATTATTCTCTCATTTGAATACAACTCCTTCAATTTCTCACACCAGTCTAATTTTCCAATCATTAACCCTACATGCCCTCTGTTCTACTTACTCATTGCTCTGGGAATGTTTGATTTTATGTGTAAAGGAAAGCAAATCGCCAATTTGTGCTCATCTGCACTAATAGCTATGTAACACACTCACATCCCACCAAATCCTTCCCTTACTCTCATTACAGGAGAAAACAGATGAAAATTGGGCAGTAAGAGCCAAGAAATACAGAGGACTGCCCACTATTCAGTTTTGTCACTCCTTACAAGAAGAGGCTCCTCACCTTGACCAGTCCAAATGTCTTACCTACCACATCCAAGCAACTGTAATCAGAGGCTGCCCTTGACTTAGTTTGTCCCCCATTCACTGGAGACTGACTGCCTTAGCGTGACTGAAGACTGCTGACAACCATGACAGCTTCCTGGTTTTGTGTCTATGTTAACCAGCAAGGCAAGACTGTGAATCAGAAGTTCTGGTTGAAGGGACAAAGTACAAAAGGGCAAGGCAAGGCAATGCAAGCTAGGGATGCTCTGAGTATCCAAGGAGGCTCAGAGTGAGTGAGTGATAGGAGAGCGTGCAAACAGCAGCTTGGTACAGTCCATATCTTCTCTACTCGCAAAATGTTCTTGCAGCAACATTTCAATGTTAGTGACTGGTTCACCCCGGAGTGCAGCTTCAAAGTTCAGAAATATCCTACAAGTGGTTTGAAGAGATGCCCCAAAAATTCTGAGAGGCTGGTAGGTGACAGACAACAGTGTCTGTGCAATGGGCACATGCAGCTTGTTCCCTGGGATGTTGTTGCCAGGTATACAAGATGGCAGTCTGAAGGAGCTAGCAGAGAGCTGAAGACACCATGCATCCATTCAGGTAGGAAGCCGTCAACATCTAGTTTCCTCTTGGCAGGTAATAGAAGAGGTAGCTATGTATTAGTGAGGTGAAATTGTCTGTTACTGAGGCTGTCAACAAGCAATAATCCTCCTTATTAGGCATCTCACCGCTGCCTAGCAAAAGTCTCTTCTTACTGCCTGGAGCTCAGTTGGAAAATGCAGTTTGTTGCTCCCAATGTCGAGTTAGGCTTCACTGGACATCTCACGCAATTCTCCCAGATTTCTCACTATAGCCCATGTTGTTCTGGCTCCTGTAAGTTTATGCCCTTTGTGATTGATTTTGCCCAAAGTCATTTCACACAGCTCTTTATATGTATTGATTCCAGGTGTCTGAGCTGGCTTGGAACTTAGGACCCAAAAGATGAAGACAATAATTCAATGTCGTAAACTGCACAGTTGCCATGGAGCTTGTTGTGATTGGTGTGCTGTTACTTGGTTTCGTGATGGGCTTCTCTGTCATAAACAGCAGGACAGTGAAGTTTCCATTCAGAGCGTTTCTATTTATTTCATTAATGAGGAATGGAAATCTGGCAGAGATAATAATCTGTGTGCAGTCATACTGAACCCTTTCCTATCTTGCATAGTTCAGTGAATTTGTCAGACGACACTATAATCTGGCTGTTCTTGAGACAACTAATAAAGATGTTTAAATTTGTCATGGCTGAGCCTATTGTTCCAGTATGATACAGTTGCAATAATGGTAAGATTAGGATTGCAACAGCCCTAGTCAGTTTTTTTTATTTGTCTATGGAACGTGAACATCATTGCTAAGGCCAGAGTTTCTCTTGAACAGATTAGCTGTTTAAGCTATTTCTATATCAGCCACATTTCTGTAGATCCAGAGTCACATTTAGGCCAGACCAGGTAAGGATCGTGGACTTCCTTTCCTAAAAAAAGCATTAGTGAACAAGATATATTTTTTTTTAATTCCAGATTTTTAATCAAATTAAAATTTCACCATCTGCCACACTGGGTTTTGAACTCATAGCCGCAGAGCATTAGCCTGGATCACCATTCCAATGACAGCGGCACTACATGACAACCTCCTCAGCAGTCTCTGTTAAATTGGTCCAGATTTTTTAACACCTCCTGTCAAGGATTCAGAATTGTTTTGCTAAAAGCAAGCATGAAAGCCCTGACTTCCTAATTAAGTTTAACAATCAAGTAGCATGATAACATGACAGCATTTCAAGGGTTCAGTGTTTCAGATAAACCCCTGCATTCTTTGACTTGATAGGCTGTCAGAGAGTGTTTTAGTGATTTTTTTTGATGGTGATGTTGGCTACATATGGTCGTGCAAAAGTCAGTGATTTTTGGAAGCTCATACACTCATTCAAAACGCATCATTGATGCTGTTTTTTTTTGGCTTGTCAGGGACGTAGAGTAAAGGATTAACTTCATTAATTCTAATGGCTACTGATCATATTTATAAGTCAGAATGTCATAAAGGTATCAAATTTGAAGGGACTGAGACCCAACAAAGAAGGTATTAGTAAAGTCCTGCTCTGCCATACATCCGTACAGCATTTAAAGTTTAAGAAAGATTACTAGTTTGCACTAGTATAATATCCTGTCCTCATTTGTCCCAAGCTCCTAGAAACAGCCTTGGATATTTATACATAATGGCAAGTGGTGATCAGACCCAGAAAAATGGCTGCAATAAGTTACCGTACAGCCTTCATCCATCAAACTGCAAGATCCAGGAAGAATCAACCTCAAAGTCAAACATCATCTTAATGCAACCTTTAGGTAATGGACAGAGAACCCTCAGGATATTATCCACAATTAACAACATTTGTTGTTGAACAGGAATGCCTATGAAAGCCTTTGTATTCATTCACAGGATGTGGATGTTGCTGGCTGGGCCACATTTATTACCCATCCCTAATTGCCCAGAGGGCAGTTAAGCAACAGCTACATTGCTGTGGGTCTAGAGTCAAATGTAGGCCAGACCAGGTAAAGATGGCAGAGTTCCTCCCCTGAAGGATAATAGTGAACCAGATGGGTTTTTCCTGACAATTGACACAGGTTTCATGGTCACCATTAGACTCTTCATTCAGATTTTTAATTCAATCCAAATTTCACCATCTGTCATGGTGTGATTTGAATCAGGATCCCCAGATCATTACTGGGGGTCATTGGATTAATAGTCCAGCTATAATACCACTAGCCCATGGCCTCCCCTGAATAACATCCTTAAGATGGAAGAAGTCAACAATCAGAATCAAGTAAATTAACTAAGAAGACAAATTCCAAAGCTCTTTGGCAGCCTGAGAAAACTGAGAACTGCATACCATATCAAAGGAAAAGCAGATGTCAAACCCATTGGTTTATTTGTACTCAGGATGATCACGTTTCTAAAACGAGTAAGACGTGAGACTAAGGCAATGCTTCAACAAGATGCTTTCACCAGCTATGGAACTGACCAGGGTGGTTTTCTGCTGTCATACAGGTTCCCAAACCAAATGGATCTATTATATTTTGTAACCATAGAACAGGAAATACATCATTGATATTTCATAGAAGAGAACTTTGCTAAACTCTCAAACAGCATAATTGTCATCAGGATGGATGCAAACAAGATTTTGGCAATTATTGAGTGATGAGGCATCTAAATTTTGAACCATCTTAACAACACCCTTTGTACATTTATATTTCAAGCGTCCATCTTTCAGAATCATATCCACACTAGAGTCTTATTCCAGCTTTAGCACAATGGGATACGAAGATACATTTAGCACACTACAAGGGCATTAACTGAAATTGAACAGCAATATGCAATACTACTGAAATAAACATTTGCAGAAACTTAAGCATGCAAGACAATTTCAAATTTTTAACTGTTGGTTACTAATTTTAAAAAAACAAATTGCAAAGATGCCGACCATAAGCTGGATATTTTAATTTCAGCTGATGTGGTGTGATACTGTTAGAGAGGCTGTACAAGGAAAATGCTTCTATTTAGGATACCCATCAACTGCCGAGAGCATAAAGATGAAAAATGTGACCGGGAATTTGAAACCTTCACAGCCTTAACCATTCAAAATCAGCTAGCAACAGAACACAAGTTAAATGAATTGCAAAAGGCTCACATATGCAATGAAAAATGTGCACAAATCACACATCTTACCTTGACAATGGCCCAAGTGTATTTGCAGTCATCTCATCCTATGGCAGTACTGTGAACAACATTGCCATATCAGCATCATTGATGATCTCTTGTACTATGATTGTCCTAAGAGCTCACTGTCTGGAGGTCCTCCAGTGGATTCACCAGAAACATTTTGGTACTTCCGAATGTCAGACCAGGATAGTGCAATCCAAATGCTGGCCAGGTATCTCAGCTGGTCTTGAGGACCTGGTCTTCAACTGAACCACATGTGGCATTCCCAGACAACAGCATAAAAAGAATCACTTTGGCCCTCCTCTTTTCCTGTGTGAAAGCATATGTGTCAACCCATTCAAATTCAAATGGATAGTCTTTCTTATTTTTCCCATTGGAGTGACATGCGAAAGCCAAACTACTCACTTCTAGAGCTATTCTAACTACTCTGACGAGGATATTTTCCATGCACAGAATCCCAGACAATGTCATCTCCACCAGTAAGTCAATTTGCCAATGAGTGCATCCAATCCAATTCTTCTGATCAGCGGCTGCTTCAGACCTGCTTGGTAAATATTCCTACAGCAACATTCAATAGGCTGTGACTCAACCTTCTGGATCTTCACCACTTTTCCTTTACTGTGCATCTGCAATGAGGCATTGGATTAGGCTCTTTGAGTTTAAACTTTCAGAAGGAACTATTTTGAAATGAGGAGGATCCTAATTTTGTAAAAAAAAACTTGAGTGTTAACGTTTAGTAACTCCACAATATTCCACAGTGTAATGCTTTCTTTATTTCCACAGATGAACTGACAGTGAACCAGAGATTCATTCAAATTTATTATAAGTTTATGAGTCAAGTTCCTGGTCGTACCTATCAGTAAAAGTCAGATTGCACACGGCCAGTAGTTGGTCGTGTAATGTGCATTAACAATGTCACATAAATAACCATTATTCTATTTCTTTTCCTGTAATTCTTATTTTAATTTCCAAGTTCCAACACAGCCTTGCCCCTTGCAGCCATTGCTGCTATAACAGGTTTTCTTGGTTTCTAGGTGCCTACATTCCAGCATCACAGTATATGTGGTGCTGAACACTGCCTCACCCATTTTACCTTGTGACGTATCTTTCTGGCTTGCAAATCTTTTTAGTACTATTCCTGATAGGGATAAGGACAGATAATTCCAAAAATACTTAACAAGCCTGGTAGCAACTGTGAAGAGAAATTGAGTTAAGGTTTGAGGTCTGTGACATTTTAATCAGATGTAACTTTGGTTTTTCTTTCTTTCTTTCAATGTCTTGGTGGTCACCTCACATCATCTCTGACGTAACTTTTTCACACAGAAGGTGATGAATGTATGGAACAAGCTGCCAGAAGAAGTGGTGGAGGCTGGTAAAATTACAATATTTTAAGGCATCTGGATGGGTATATGAATAGGAAAGGCTTAGAGGCATATGGGCCAAATGCTAGCAAATGGGACTCGGTCAGATTGGGATGTCTAGCCGGCGCAGATGAGTTGGACCGAAGGGTCTATTTTCATGCTGTATGACTCAATGATTCTAAGTGCTCTGAAATGTCTTTTAACACCTGAAATCCTGAGCTTCCTGTGCATGATAATTTGCCTCAGTTTTGCCTCAGGTACTTTAATGAAATGGAACTAGAAATAACTTCTAAACTTGGAGTTGAACAATATTTTGTATTTTGTGCAATCATGGTGTGCTTTGTTGGTAGGAGGGAATAGTTTTGCCAAATACTTTGCTGTCAATCTTTTTTTTGTTTGGAAAGGTTCCCTCTGGCTATCTTGCTGATGTAGTAACGATTCATCCCATTTGCATTATTCATACGGGAAAAAGCTAGATAACGTTACATTTAACACTGGAAGGAACATTAAGGCTTCTTCAACACACCGAGAGCAAACGCAAGCCATACGTGTGAGGTGCTTATTTATACTGCCAGGAGTTTGTATGTTCAGGTTTTAAATGTGGAATGTCGAAAGAATGTGGCAGTCTTGCCATTTAAGTTAAAGGGAAGATGTGTGTATCAGTTGTGTTATGTTCTCCAGCTGGCGACTGCGTGTATTAGATGATTCGGTTGCAACTACTGCTTTAACTTCTGTTCATAAGCCATCTGGCTGTATGATGCAAAGGACAGATTTATTTTGGTGGAAGGAGAATCAACGCTAGCCTAGACGTGCACCTGGACATGAATGTGCACACAGAATTCTTTTGCTTTTTGATCTATCTGAATGAACATACCTTGTTGATATGAAGAATAACTGCAATTATCAACACAGTAGTGATATTTATAATTAATGCAAAATTCTATACAGTTCTTGTGATACTGGTGTTAATTCTTGATCTCTTAAATCTTTTAATAATTTGATACATTTTGAACTTTGTACTTTGGCATTAATGGCTGGCAGTCTCTAGTGGTTGATGTGGATTTTGCTGTGGAACGATTTTCTGTCATTTTACATTTGCATTCTTTGAAGATGAGTGCTGTGGGACACACACATTGACTCTTGGAACAATTCAGAGGAAGATTGAAATATTGCTGCTATTATTGTTTATTATGACTCTTAACACACATCATAATGCCAGGCAAAAAAGGTGACTTAAAATCCAGAGCAAAGAAGGGTGGCAAAGGAGAAAAAGAGGTGCCAGAGAAAAGCAAAAATGCAGACAGAAAGGATCCGAGCAAAGGAAAATCTGAAGAGAAGCCTGATCACAAAAAAGGGAAGGACAACAAAAAAGAAGGAAAAGGTAAAGAGGACCTTAAAAAGGGGAAAGGTGCGAAGAAAATGAAAAAGGCTATAACTAGTGATGAATCAGAAGATGCATCAGAAGTCGATAAAAGAGCAGATGAAATAGAAGACAGTGAAGAATTGAGTGAAATAAATGAAGAGGCTACTGAGGTGGATAGTGATGTGCCAGCAAAGAAAGGGAAAAAGATTCCAGCCTTGAAAGGTGCATCTAAGGCCGTGGGTGGTACAAAACATGATGGTCAAAAGGGAAAGAAAGCACAGTCTGAGACAGAAGAAACGGAAGACGATGAAAATGAGGATGAAGAGGAAGAAGGTGAGGAAGAAGATGAGGAAGAAGATGAGAAACCTGGTAAACAAATGAAATTGAAAGGAGCCTCAAAAGCTGTGACAGGCTTTGGCAAAAAGAAAAAGCAAGCCACGAAAGACTTTCATCTAAAGGGGACTTCGAAAGTTGTGATGGGACTGGCGGCAGATGGAAAAGCAAAGAAGAAGAAGAAGAAAGAAGATGCAAAGGCTCATTTAAAGGGGGCTTCAAAAGCTGTGGGCCTAAAAGCATTCCAAGGCAAGACAGAAATGGCCAGCCAGAAAAAATCTATAAAACGTATGAAAAATGCCTCCAGACTTTTCATGGGATTTGGTAAGCCCATACTTAAACCAAAAAGTTCTAACAAACGTAATTTAAAAAGTACCTCAAAAATGTTTATGCGTTTTGGAAATAGTAAATTTCCAGCTGCAAAAGGCAAGAAAAAGCCTGCAGGAGTCCTGAAGAATACCTCAAAACTCATGCTTGGGTTTAAATCAAGTATTAAAAAGAAAGAGTCTGTAACAGCTCCTGGAGGTCCAAGAAAGGCTTCATTCTTATTGATCCGATTGGGCAATAAAGCTGAAACTACTGAAAAAGAAACAGGCAAAAAAGGCTTGGGGAAACTGTTTGGTAAAGCTAAATTTGGTTTTCATACCAAGAAGAAAAACATTGATTCCAAATTTAGACCAAGTGCTCAGCTCTTAGGGCGGATGG
Organism: Chiloscyllium plagiosum; assembly: GCF_004010195.1. Taxonomy (NCBI): domain Eukaryota; kingdom Metazoa; phylum Chordata; class Chondrichthyes; order Orectolobiformes; family Hemiscylliidae; genus Chiloscyllium; species Chiloscyllium plagiosum. The sequence continues at coordinate 29,208,305 of NC_057730.1, forward strand.
CCACTGCTTCCAACTGGCTCACCAGAAAATTTCTGTCCAGAAAGGCTAAGTATGGAATACAAACTAGGCGTTCAGTAAAAGGAGTTGGATCAACAGCTTGGTTTTCTAAGATTGGAGCTCAGAAGTTACCATTCCCATCAAGAGATGAAATGCTCCAACATAGAGCAAACATGATGAGAAACTTTAGAGAACCACATGCATGGAGCCCTGAACAATATGGTTACAGTCAAGAATATGATAGTAGAGGAAGGGTCTACCAAAGGATGTCACCACATCATTCATGGAATCAAGGACAGTTTCCCTCAACTGGGGCATTCCAACAATACGATTACCACGATGATGAAACAGAATACTACGATACATTTACTGATCAGTATAACAGTTACTATGGTGATGATGAAGAAGAATACTATGACACATATACTGGCTATGATGTTCCTGAAGAGTATTATGAAGATGAAATGGCATATTATAATTACCACAATATGCCATCAGAAGAACAGTATGATGATTATGAAGATGAACCAGAATATTACGATGTACCCTGTAGATATTCAGCAACAGATCAGTATGGCTATGATGATAACGAAATGGATTATTGTGATTCTCCTAATAGTTATGTGCCATATGAACCATATGAGGACTATGAAAATGAAATGGATTATGACATACCTACTCAATATACATCACCAGACCAGTACATGTATTATGGTGAAGGAATGGATTACTATAAATCCCCTTATGCAGATGCAAGGGAATTTGGTCCTTATTCAGAAGATCCATATTCATCACAACAATCTGGATATGGGTTCAATTATAGTGAATATGAGGGATCACCATATCTTAAGTCATCTTATAGTCGCATTGGTTATCCAATGAGTGATATTGAAGAGCAGGAAGAAATGGACAGTGAACCTGAATTCCAAGCATACAGCCCTTCCTGGATGAACCAGCAAGACACACAAATGAGTCATCACTTACCATCTCCATCATTTTCTTTGCCTAGACAGTTTAGGCTTTTTCCAAGGCCACAAGTTAAACTATTTGGACGTGAAAAAGTTGAAGTCTCAAGATTGCCAATTCCATATTCAATGTCAACAAACTTGGAATATCATGCAGAGAATGCAGAAGAATCAAGCTCAGCTTCTTCAAGTCCATTTTTGCAGCAATTTGGCCCCAATATCCCATCATCCCCTCAGTCACCCATCAGACAATTTGGTCATCCCATGGGACTCCAAAACAGAACTTTCCCAAGAACCTCATCAAGACAATTTAGAAGTCCGTTACCTATGGAATCCCCAAAACTGCAAACTGGAATACAATATGATAACCCCCCACTTACTCCCCAAACACCAAGAAGACCACTTGACAGCCACATGGTGAGACATCAGGCATTATCATCACAGTTATCTGCTAATGAAGGAAGTTATTCAATGTCTCCACAACCATCCGTCAGACAAATTGACAGTCTCTCTAGTAAACAAAGTCCAAGGTTACCACAAACGCCATTTGGTTTGAAAGTATCACCATCCCCTAACAATCATCCAAACCGAAGGTCACCACAACTATTAAGACAAGGTACTTTAATTTTATCCTCCCAGTCATCACCTGGCACTCCTCTGGCTAGACAAAAGCAAAGATCATTCACACCACACCCAACTTATAGGCATCTTCAGCCTCCATCATCTCCACAACTCTCAGTTGGACGTTTAGGCAGATCTCCCCAGTTGTCTGTGAGGACATTTAGTCAAAAGAAAACAGCTGCAGAATTAGCCCCAAACACTGTTTATCCTTACCTGTTTAAAAACTTTAGCTCCCCTTCATCTGCAGAATTTCAAAATTATCCTTCACCAAAAGCTTCACTCAGGCAAAATAGCCCACTGTCCTCCCACCGAGCACCTCTACAAACGTTTGACTGCTCTAGGAAAAGGAATTCACAAAGAGAATCTTCACCACCCCCATCATTAAGACAACATAGCCCACCTCCAACACGCTCACCATTCAAGATATTTGGTTGTAAAGCAACAACTTCAGAAAAACGAAGGCCAGTCTCCCCTAAACCATTTAAACACTTTGGTCACCCTCATAACAGTGCACCTCAAAGTCCTTCTTCACCACAATCATCATTAAGGCAACGTGGACAATTGTATACTTCACGGCTGTCTTTTAATGGTGAAAAATTCAAAAAGCCACCATCACCGCAACCATCTATAAAGCAAAAACCACCCTCTCCAAAGCAAGGAGCAGGAATATTTGGCTTTAAGGCACCAGGGGCAAATGTCCCCAAACCAGTGTCAGCTAATCCATTTCTAAGACAGACTCGTCTGCCTAAAAATGAAAAGCCACCTTCACCTAGGCAATCAGTCAAAAGGCCATTGTCACCAAGACCCTCACAAAGCATTAGAAAAGGTCAGGACAGAGTGTTCCATAAACAATCAGTTACCCAACACACTTTTACACAAGATGGTAATCCATCCCTTAACACATCAAAACTAAAACACTTTGGCTTTAAAAGAATAACTTCAGAATCTCCCAAGCCAGCTTCTGGAAATCCTTTTTTAAAACGGTTTGGTCATCCAGCAGAAAATGAGCAACCCAGACAAAATTCTTCACAGCAACCAGTAAGCCAGCACAGACTATCATCCCCTCAGACATCACTAAAACAAGCACATAATTATGAAAGTGTATCCCAGATGCTGCCCCCTCAACAAATATCAAAACCTTTTCTTCGTAGTCCATTTATGAAACGTAGCAACTTCCCGATGGGCTTGGGATCAGTTGTAAATCCCTCTTCAGATACAAAGGAACCCCTGACACCACCACCATCACCACCACCATCACAGCCTGGCCTTGTAAACCGATATTCAAAAGGTTTTCATCACCCAGTGTTTAGAGAATCTCAAAGGCTATCTTCTCGAAAACAATCAATTAAGCAGGATATTGAAACAGATCAACAAAGCAGTTATCCTTCCCCAAAGTCATCATGTAAAAATCAAGGACAATTAGTGAGTGTCAAAGGGTTCCAAAGGCCACCATACCAACAACCTTCTCTCAGACAGAATAGACCTTCAGTGAAACAGATGAGCTCCCCATTGGTACCTTCACCAAAACCAAAATTCAAAATATTTGGCCGTAAAACTCAACAAATAAATGCCACAAAATCAAATTCTGGAAAGTCAGTGTTAAAACATTTTCAACAGCTGAAAAGTAGTGAACCCCAACATTTACCTTCACCTCAATCATCAATAAGACAGAAGAGTCCTCCTGGGTCACAAAAACAGCCTTCGCCACAGCTATCGATAAGATCAGGGAGGAAGCCAATGAGTGTAAGGGGAGCCTCAAATCCACCTCCCATGCAAACTTCAATACAACTCGCTGGATCACCCATAGGCCCTTTGCATTCACCATCTGGCACTCCACAGATGAAATTACTAGGCCGTAAGAATAGTGGAACACACCTTCAAAGGTCACCTTCACCAAAACTATTATTTAAACATGTTGGCCATAGAACAGAACAGGCTTCTACCTTGCAACCATCTCGTGAAGAGGTCAGTGAACCTATAGGGCATCAAAGCCCACAATCTCAAAGGCGACAAGTTAAGATTCAGAATTATTCAGAAATCCAGACTACTAATGAACCTCCAGCGTTTAAACCACAGAGACCTGTCTCACCAAAGTTACGTAAGGAAGGTTCAAAACCAATGGAACAACCTGATGATGAAGACAGTGTGATGGGAAGGTATGCAGTTGTGCTTCCTCGTGTTCACTCAATACGTTATCGAGCCTCACCTCCTCCTCCTCGTCACCATCACCCAAGGTACCATTGGTCTCAAAGTGATTCGGGGAGGACAGCCGGATCTTACTCAGCAAGGAAGGAGTTACAATATCCGCCAGTGCAAAATATTTCAAAGCTGTCAGTCTACAGGCAGGAGAATACAACTGATCTTCCAGGGCCAGGTCCTATTCCAAAGGAAATGCATTCCCATGAATGGGAAGAGGATTATGATAATCAAAAAGGAATGCCTTGGTTCAGTAAGGTAAATCCTTTCAATCGTAGTATTTGCACATTATAGTATAATTATACTATTGTAATGATTTAACCCACGCTTTATTTTAATTTATGCTCTCCATTGTAAAATCAAATGTTAAATTATTTATTATGGAAAGAGTTCAATAAACCACTTGAATAAAATGGTGTACAGTGGTATTGTCCCTACCTCTAAGCCAGAAGACCTGAGTTTAAGACCCACCTGAATCAGAGGTGTGTCATAACATCTCTGAACAAGTTGGTTAGTGAGAAACAAATGGTGTTATAAAGCTCTCTGCATGAATTTGTCATGCTGCCAATTTAGTAACTTGAGTTACTTAGTTCCTCCTCACTATCCTAAAAGTTAAAATACAGCCATTCTTAATTAGATTAGAAAAGAAATTTATTGTCAAATGTACTTTTACATGAAAAATACAGTGAATGCTTTTATAAGTCACCCCAATTACTAATGGCACTTCAGTTTTCACAGAAAAACGGATAATATTACACCCAAAAGCAGTGGTGCAAATCCCAGAATCTCTTGAACTAAAATACTATTTGATTTATTCAACTAGCATCATTCATAGTTAAAAATCACACAACACCAGGTTATAGCCCAACAGGTTTAATTGGAAGCTCTAGCTTTCGAAGTGCTGCTCCTTCATCAGGTGGTTGTGACAACCACCTGATGAAGGAGCAGTGCTCTGAAAGGTAGTGCTTCTAGTTAAACCTGTTGGATTATAACCTGGTATTTTGTGATTTTTAACTTTGTAGCCCCAGTCCAACACTGGCATCTCCAAATCATAGCATAATTCATGGCCTTGTTAACCAATATAAGCCTCTCACAATAGGAGATCTAAAATAGAACCAGAGAAAATGCAAAAGTGATTGACTAAGAAAGTTGAAAAGTGAACCAAAATAACAGATGAGACAGCAAAGGTTGAATATTCCAGGATTGAAGTCCCATGATTATCAAAGTGGCAAAAAACAATAGATAATATACAGATAATTTTGTTTAGTTTAATCAAAGACAAGAATCTGAGAACTGTAGGCAAACAATAATGACTTAAAAGAGAATATTTAAAGAAACAGTTTTTTTTTAACATAACCCAGATCCAGCGATCACTAATCTTTTGAACTGTCATTCCAGTGATTTTTAAAATTTCCATCCCTCCATGGCCACCCCTTCTCTTCCTCTTGTCTGCTGTCTGCTGTCCTCCACTTCAATATAACTCTCCAACATCATTGCACTTTGCTAGTTCTGGCCCCTTGTGCATTCCTGACTAACATTACTCCAACCTTCAGCTGTTTAGGGAGGGCAATAAAATGCTGGCATAGCTAACAACACTTAAATCCCATGAATGAATTTAAAAATAACTTATCTGAAGGTCTGGAATTGACCCCTCAAATTTCTCCACTTTTCTCTTTTTCCTGCTTCAGGATCTCTCTTATGCCTTTGTCCAAGCTGCTGTTATTTTGTCCTGATATCTCCTTTTGTAACTTTGGTGTCACATTTTGTCTTATTTATGTTGCAGTGAAGTGTCTTTGTCTGTTTACCACACCATAGATGGTATATACGTGCAATCAGTTGAATGCTTCTTTTTCAGTGGGAGATGTGATTGAACTGGTCAGAATTCTAAAATCAAAATAAGTGATTCTGTTAAGTATTAGCACAGTGTTTAGTCTGGAGAAACTAAATTGATGAATATTTCTGCTCCTTAAAGGTTGTATAAATTTAGCTAAACAAGATTTGGAAACTGAGATCACAGCAATGAGACCATTACATATTGATGATTTGAACCTTTTATACTAGCTTGGCCTCGTGACAGCACTATGGCCCTGAGAGTCACAGAGTCACAGAGATGTACAGCACGGAAACAGACCCTTTGGCCCAACTCGTCCATGCTGACCAGATATCCCAACCTAATCTAGTCCCATTTGCCAGCACCCGGCCCATATCCCTCCAAACCCTTCCTATCCATATACACATCTAGATGCCTTTTAAATGTTGTAATTGTACCAGCCTCCGCCACTTCCTCTGGCAGCTCATTCCATACACGTACCGCCCTCTGCGTGAAAAAGTTGCCCCTTTAGGTCTCTTTTAAATCTTTCCCCATAAACCTTAAACCTATACCCTCTAGTTCTGGACTCCCCCACCCCTGAGAAAAGACCTTGTCTATTTACCCTATCCATGCCCCTCATAATTTTGTAAACCTCTGTAAGGTCACCCCTCCCGCCTGTTCAGCCTCTTCCTATAGCTCAAATCCTCCAACGCTGGTAACATCCTTGCAAATCTTTTCTGAATCTTTTCAAGTTTCACAACATCTTTCCGACAGGAGGAAAACAGAGTCAAAAGGTGTGGTGCTGGGAAAGCACAGCCGGCCAGGCAGCATCTGAACCTGAAGGTTCTGAGTTCATGTCCATTCTAGAAACTTGAGCTAGTTTGGGGTGACACGGTGGCTCGGTGGTTAGCACTGTTGCCTCAGCACCAGGGCCCCAGTTTCAATTCCAGCTTCTGGGAAGTCTGTGTAGAGTTTGCACATTCTCCCCGTGTCTGCGTGGGTTTCCTCTGGGTGCCTGGTTTCCTCCCACAGTCCAAAGATGTGCAGGTTAGATGAATTGGCCATGCTAAATTGCCCATAGTGTTCAGGGATGTGTAGGTTTGGTGCATTAGTCAGGGGTAAATATAGGGTAGGGGGAATGGGTCTGGGAGGGTTACTCTTCGGAGGATCAGTATGGACTTGTTGGGCCAAAGGGTCTGTTTCCATATTGTAGGGATTCTATGATTCTATAATATTGGAATGTAGGTTGATTTGCCGTCAATGATGATCGATGTTAATTAGAGCAAGAAAATCAAGAATCACAGTATGAAAGGTCATGAGAAGAGAGCAGCAAATGAGATGATTCCATATTATGGTGAGGGCTTGTATTGAGGAAATGTTGTCATCCAGGTAAGACATCAGGTTTCTTAGATGTAAAATAAGTACACATGGCACTATTTAGCAGAAAGCAAGGTTCGTCAGCATTCTGGCCAATATTTATCCTTAACAATATCACAAAAATACTGATTATTTGATCATTATCACATTATTGTTTATTCACATTTCATTGTGGGAACTTGCCACACACAAATTAGATGCTGCTTTTCCTGCTTGGTAAAGTGGTTACATTTTGGGCGGCACGGTGGCATAGTGGTTAGCACTGCTGCCTCACAGCGCCAGAGACCCGGGTTCATATCCCGCCTCGGGCAACTATCTGTGTGGAGTTTGCACATTCTCCCCGTGTCTGCGTGGGTTTCCTCCGGGTGCTCTGGTTTCCTCCCACAGTCTAAAGAAATGCAGGTTAGGTAAATTGGCAACGCTAAATTGCCCATAGTGTTAGGTGAAGGGGTAAATGTAGGGGAAAGAGTCTTGGTGTGTTGCTCTTCGGAGGGTCGGTGTGGACTTGTTGGGATGAAGGACCTGATTTCACACTGTAAATAATCTAATCTAATTTCTATAGAAGTATCTAAAATACTTATGGCCTGCTGAGTCCTATTATAAATATGATTGAATAAAGTCATGATAGTTTATGAAGAGAAATCATGTTTGACAAATCTATTAGAGTTTTTGGGGATGTAAACAGTGACATAGGCAAAGGAGAATCAGACAGTTGTCATATATTTGGATCTTCAAAAGGTAGTGGTTCTGCACAAGAGGTTGTTCAATAAGACTAGAGATACTGAAATTGGGAGTAATGTATTAAGAGGGATAGAGGATTGGTTAAACATCAGAAAAAGGAGATCAGAATTAATGTACTATGTTTAGCATGGTAGAGTGTAACTAATGGAATGAATAAATGCTTGGGTCTCAGTTATGAATCATGAGGATGAGAGGATTAAGTGTGATACATCAAAGATTCTTAGCCTACAAATTGAGGTAAGAAAGTAAAACACAAAGAGAATGGACAGTGATTGAGTGATTCAGTAATTGAGCAATAGATGGAACATTAATTGCAGTCTGGAAAGTGTAAAATTATTCCAAAAACAAAGGTAAGAAAAGTATAGTTTTTTTTTAAAGAGGCAAGGGACTAATGATTGTTCATGTTCAGAGGCTTCAGAGATCCACAGAGAGGTGGGAATGCAAATGGACTTGTATTCCAGGGTCACAGATTAATGTTCTAGAGGCCTGATTTGAATCTCACCATGGCACATGGTGAAGTTCAAATTTAATTTAAAAACAAATATGGAATTCAAAGTCAGACTAATGGCAACCAAGTGACCATTGTTTATTGTTGTAAAACACCATTTTGGCTTACTTATGTCCCTTGATTAGATTGGATTCCCTACAGTGTAGAAACAGGCCCATCAAGTCCACACCGTCCCTGCGAAGAGTAACCACCCAGACCCATTTCTCTCTGACTAATGCACCTAACACTATGGCCAATTCATCTGGTCTACGCATCTTTGGACTGTGGGAGGAAACCGGAGCACCTGGAGGAAACCCTCGCAGACACGGGGAGAATGTGCACACTCCACACAGACAGTTGCCCAAGGCTGGAATCGAACCTGGGTCCCTGACACTGTGAGGCAACAGTGCTGACCACTGAGCCACTGTGCCACCCTGCCTTAGGGAAAGAAATCTGTCATCCTTACCTGATCTGGCCTGCATATGACTCTAGACCCACAGTAATGTGTTCCTTTCTTAATTGTCCTCTAAAATAGCCTGAGGAAACAATTCAGTTCAAAGGGTAGTTAAGGATGAGGAATAAATTCTGGTCAACGATACCAATGTCCCATGAGTGAATTTTTTTTAAAATCACAGCTTGTTAACATGCAGATGCAACAAACAATTTGGAAGGCAAATGGTGGTGCAATTATAATGCGGTTCCATGAGATGACACCTGATGTGCTATATAATCATGAATTCTTTATTCAAAGAACCTTGGGACCAACTGTATTTGGATGAATGATATTTTTGGTTTTCAGACACACTAACCTTAACCTCTAAGATCTTTCTGTTACTACTCTGAAAGAGTCCATCTCTAAGTTCAAAGAAGGCACAACACAGTGCTTGAATTCTCCATTGTATTCAATTACTGTCACAGCTGTTCCCATTCCTGTTGAAGTGTTTGTGCAGACATGTCACTTACTTCTTTACCCTCCCCAAAATTAGATTAGATTAGATTAGATTAGATTAGATTAGATTACTTACAGTGTGGAAACAGGCCCTTCGGCCCAACAAGTCCACACCGACCCGCCGAAGCGCAACCCACCCATACCCAGACATTTACTCCTTACCTAACACTACGGGCAAATTAGCATGGCCAATTCACCCATCGTGCACATCTTTGGACTGTGGGAGGAAACCGGAGCACCCGGAGGAAACCCACGCAGACACGGGGAGAATGTGCAAACTCCACACAGTCAGTCGCCTGAGTCGGGAATTGAACCCGGGTCTCTGGCACTGTGAGGCAGCAGTGCTAACCACTGTGCCACCGTGCCGCCCAAAATGTGCCCCAACAGAGTTCCAGAATCATTCTGGAATACTTTCAGGCATTTTCCATTGGAAATGTTCTCTAAACTGTACTTTCCTGCAATCAGGCTGCATAGCCCTTTAAATAGTCCTTGTTTGTTTTGTATCCTCTTCTAAGCTAGTACTATTTTACCCAGCTGGTCCATTCAAGAGCAAAGCAGACTTGGATCTATCACCTATTTCACACCCTGCTATGTGAGCTCTTGAAATTTCGAAAATAAATTGTCAGAAAAGACTCAGAAATGGGAACCCTCAGGTATTTTTCTCCTCCCTATCAGAACCCACTTCCAGTGCTTCAGTTTCCATGACCTAGTTTGTATTGCAGACAGTGATATTTGACCTGAATTATTCTTGGTTGTTTAATGTTTCAGAATACATCAGAATGGTATTTTTATTTGTAATACTAGATGGCATTCTGTAAAAAAAGCCTCAATTCAGAAATTTCCCTCAATGTAGGAAAAGGCATTTAATACATTTGCCCCATTTGTTATGACACTATGATGTACATTAATCTATTTAACCTCTCAAGCCTAGGGAGCCATCACACTCAAAATAAACCATTTGCACATTGATGGGTACCAGTTACAGAAAAATCTGTTAGAAATTTGGAGAGTAATGAAAAAATTACATAGCTTTACATTATCAGTAATGAATTCTTTAAGACATGTAGAGAATAGAAAGAAATGCCTACATTGGGGAGAGAGAAGAAGAACTGGCTTTATATAAGGAGGCAATTTAGATCTGATCTGGTTAACAAGCAGGTATTTCATTCTAAACTTCAAATTCAAGAGAGGTTTAATTGATTCTGGAATTTGTTCTTGGCTCTAGATGTACTCCTTTGGTGATCAGTCTCCAGTGCAATATCAGAAACATGTGGAAGAAGAAGGAGTGGCAGATATGACCCAGCTGGAGTAAGTTCAACTGAATCCCCTCTCAACTACAGATTCTACATTTATCGTGATTTAGACACTTCCTCGTCTAAGACTTGACCAGGTCTTCAGGAATATGGGACCTCTCAGTCTTCCCATCCCTTCAACCTGCAGCATGCAGCACCGAACAACTTTCTGACTTATTTAGTCACCTCAGCTACTTTCTTCAGCTTCACTGGCAATCCTGCAGGAAAACCTAATTTGTTCAATAAAACAAAAAACTCAAGCAATGCTCACAGTCCTGGTTACTAATGCAAGGCTGCTCTGGTGGTAAAAGGCTAAGCAAAGTCACTGTTCATTTAATAGGGATGAGTTATGAATCAAAATTGATAAGGTAGAGTGGTTCATCTTGAAAAGAACCCTAAAAACATATGCAACTTACCAGACAAGCGAAATGAGCTTAAAAGGATATATTCAGGGCAGCAGGATAGAAGGATAGTATGGTGTGAATATACAGGAAAGGTGTGGGTTCCATGCAAGTAACAACTACTAGTTTTACCTGTCCCCAGGGAATCAGTGAAAATTAGATATTTCCCCTAATGTACACATCTTTACACAGTGTATGCGAGTTATTGGTGAGTATGTGTTACAGCCCTTTTTAGGCAAACTTACCTGTAGGCCTCTAAGAAAAATTGCTCTCACAATTTTTTGTCTACTTAAGGTATTTCTGGTTTTCTTTCAGAGACCTACATGATGCTGCAGTGTTGTACAATTTAAAGAAGAGGTTTGAACAACATATTATATATGTAAGTACTGTAACAAGACCTGGGGTGTGGGGATGGGGTGAGGACATGGAAGAAGATGCTCAGGCCCTAAAATTATTGAACTTGATATTGAGTCCTGAAGGCTGCAGGGTTCCAAAGCAGAAAATGAGATGCTATTCTTCACGCTGGTGCTGAACCTCACTGGAGCACTGCAGTAAGTCTGAGACAGAGATGTTCTCCACGGAAAATAGTGGTGTGTTGAAGTGGCAGGCAACTGGAAGCTCCGGATTGTTTTGCACACAGAATGTAGGTGTTCCACAAAGCAGTTGTCCAGTCTGTATTTCACCTCCCCACACCCCCACGGCACGTTCCCATGTAATTGCAGTAGGTGTAACACCTGCCTGTTTACTTCCTCCCTCCTCACTGTCCAGGGCTCCAGACACCTTCCAGATGAAGCAGCAATTTACCTGCGCTTCACTTAATCTAGTCTACTGTATTCGCTGCTCAGAATGTGGTCTCCTCTACACTGGAGAGATGAACCTACACCTACATTCTGTCTGTAAAGGTGACCCCCAACCTTCCAATTGCCTGCCACTTCAAATACCATCTTGTTTGCTGGCCAACATCTCTGTCTCAGGCTTGCTTCAGTGCTTGCTTCAACAATTTTAGGGCTTGAGCCCCTACTGCCATGTCTTTCCCCTGCCACCATACACCAGAACTTCTCATCACATGGGCTGATGTCATCACATTTTCACCTACTAATGGTCCTCATTAACAGCTTTTCCTTCTCACAGGCTCACCATTGTCCATTCCTTTGTCTGTCATCTGCGGTTCTTTCTGTCTGGGCTCAATCTCCACAGACCATTTACTCCTTCTCTCTTCCCCCATCTTCAGCATATACAAAACAACCTCAGTTATCTGAACATCAGTTATCCAGATTTCAGATTATCCGAACAAGATCTCAAGGTTTCATAAATGCTTCCTTTGTTTATCAGTTATCAGATCAGTTATCCAAACACTCAGTTATCTGAACAAAATACTCCCCGCCCATCTTGTTTGGATAATTGAGGTTGTTCTGTGTACCACCTTTCCCTATCTGCAATTAGCGCTGATGAAGGGTCACTAGATCTGCAACATTGACTGGGCTTTTCTCCACAGATGCTGCTAGACTTGCTGAGTTTCTGCAGTGATTTCTGTTTTTGCGAATGATAATAATCTTGATACCCAAAGAAAATGAGTGGCAGGAAAAGGAGGAGTTTCTACAATGCATGCAGCTGTATTATTTTTTAATTCAACAGAAAGCTGTATTGGATCTTGTTTTGGAAAATGATGTGAGATGAGTCATAATGTAGCAGCTAGAGGAATGTCTTTGAAACAGTGATTCTTTTGGCTTTCATGAATCAATATTTCCTGGACTCACTACAGTGCTGGTTGATCACACTCACATCAGCCATTTTTATGGATTAGGTAGGGGATTTTAGTCAGTTACCCACTTTACCACTAACCCATCTCATTTGTCCAGGCTAGAGAATGATGCAAATTTAAAAATCAAAGCTGAACAAAGGTAAAAGGTATATTTCAGAAAAAAGGGCAATTTCAATATGATTAAAAGGATCTTGTTTACCAATGTTCTTCAGGGAAGGAAATCTGCCATTCTTACCTGGTCTGGCCTACTTGTGACTCCAGACCCATTCTTAACTGCTGTTTGATCAATAAATATTGGCCAAGCTAGTGACGCCCTTATATCATGAATGAATTAAATAAAAATAAACCTTTTCGTTAGACTTGAACAAAAATTACTAGATATGATAATACACAATGGGTAAGTTTAAAATGGAAGGTATTTAAGGTGGAAACTAAGCATAGTCCTTCAAGCACTAAGTGTTCAACAGAAGTTAGAATCCCTTGAATGAGTGACAAGATTGAAATGTAATTAAGATTCAACAAAGAAGTACATCATTTATCTAGGACCCAAAATATAAGTAAATTCGAACTGCATGTAATTATTATAATTGCAGAGAAAAAGAAGCATGTAGAAAAGCTCCAACGAGGGGTAAAGAGTGTCTGCTGGGATTGTGAAAATATTGGGCAAGCGCTTAGATTAGATTACATTACATTACAGTATGGAAACAGGCCCTTCGGCCCAACAAGTCCACACCGACCCGCTGAAGCGCAACCCACCCATACCCCTACATTTACCCCTATACCTAACACTACGGGCAATTTAGCATGGCCAATTCACCTGACCTGCACATCTTTGGATTGTGGGAGGAAACCGGAGCACCCGGAGGAAACCCATGCAGACACGGGAAGAACGTGCAAACTCCACACAGTCAGTTGCCTGAGGCAGGAATTGAACCCGGGTCTCTGGCGCTGTGAGGCAGCAGTGCTAACCACTGTGCCACCGTGCTTATAAACACATTAAAATAAAAATAAGTGAAACTTCAGCAATGTGAAAATGGAGATGAAATCACAAACTATGTAGGGGATGAAGAGATGTTAGAAACACTTGCCTCATTTATTTGAAGGCTGTGACAATGACACTCTCAGAAAGGGAACAAGGGCAGGAGATGGAGCAAATAGATGCTTTGGATAAGATAACCAGTCAAATTAACATCAACAAGATGTGAAATTCAAGAGGCCAGATTATACAATAAATCTAATACTCTTCTAGAAAGACATGGATTGTTACAACCAGGCAATATTGATTCATGAAAGCCAAGTTACATCCAATGAATCAGATTGATTTAGTTGAGGAATGACAAGTTTGTACTGATTAAGAAAATGCAGTGGATGTTGCTTCTCAAAAGATTTTTTACAAGGTGGAACACAGAAGGCTATTTGATAAAATTATATGAAATGTCATTAAAGGGAGAGTAGCACCGTATCCAGAAAAGTGACTAAAAAGCAGGGAACCAAAATGTGATGAATGGCTGTTTTGGGGCTTGAACGATATATATATTCCACCAAGGTGCCTGTGTAGAATTATATAGAAGTTAATTAAACCCATCTCAAATTTGAAAAGATTGGTACATAAGAGAATGCTCCAGTGGTTGGAGTTATTCCTCACTTCTCCCCATTCCCCCAAACTATCTTTCTTCCACTGTATCTATACTAAAGTTAATCCACTCCTTTCATTCAGGAACACAGTCATGCAATAAACTGTTATTGTCACATCCTGTTGTACAGATTATATCACGACTCATGCATATTCAATCTCCTCTCACCTGGTACTCCCTCTCCCCAGTGCTCTATTTAACTAACTTTATATCTGCTAGCTTCCTCACACTGTTCACTCTTACACCCTCCCCAATACATCTGTATTTCTGAAGCTTCACCGTTGTCTTTACATTGATTTTTATCACCTGAGCAATCAAGCCAACAAAAATCTGTTGTCCATCTATTCAAAGTTCTATCCTCCAAGGATATCTGGATCGCCACCCAGATTTCTTAATTCAGGATTTAAATTGAGTTTTTAATTGCCATTCAGCATAGATCAGCAATCAAACCTCGCAGCATTTTTACATAAGTCTATTCAGTATGCAGAAATTGTAAAGGTTAAATAGAATAGAAGGGCAAAGTAAGGTAAGAATAATTAAGCAAGAAGGGACTAATTGAATAACTGCTGTCACAGGCATAATGGGATGAAAGATCCCCTGTGCTGCTTCATTCAATCATTCAGTAAATTATACAGATCTCCTAATAGGCAGAAAATGTAACAATTAATGTTTATATTTATTCTGTTACTTTACGCAAGTGATGGGAATTCACTGGGGACTCATTCATGCCAACATATGTAGGTGGTTGAGTTGGGAGATACATGCTTGTCAAAAGTATTTTATCTCTATAAATAAATGCTTATAAAAATATGTGAATATTAACTTCAGGGCTATCCACTGCTGCTTAGAATATTACAATTTTACACTCTGATTTTAAAAATTAACTCATTTCATTGTCACAAAAAAATGGATGAAAGGCTTGCAAGACACATGTAACTTGTTTGTTCAGGGTTATTGCCAATGAATCGCTTTCACCCTAATCACATCTTCGTAAACATATTTGTTTTCTTTTTCTGCAGACATACATTGGCACCATCCTTTTATCTGTGAATCCATATAAAATGTACAACATTTACGGGACTGATGCAGTGTTGAAATATAAAGGGAAATCATTTGCAGAAAACCCACCGTAAGTGCCCAACAATAACTTCAGTACAATTTGGGGAACAATCGAAGAAGGTGTACAGACTGAATGATCTCACTGATGCAGCAATTTAGGTGCTAAATGCCAAGGGAGTACAAAGTTAAAAATCACACAACACCAGGTTTAATTGGAAGCACACTAGCTTTCGGAGCGACATATAAAGGGAAATCATTTGCAGAAAACCCACCGTAAGTGCCCAACAATAACTTCAGTACAATTTGGGGAACAATCGAAGAAGGTGTACAGACTGAATGATCTCACTGATGCAGCAATTTAGGTGCTAAATGCCAAGGGAGTACAAAGTTAAAAATCACACAACACCAGGTTTAATTGGAAGCACACTAGCTTTCGGAGCGACGCTCCTTCATCAGGTGATTGTGGAGGGCTCGATTGTAACACAGAATTTATAGCAAAAATTTGCAGTGTGATGTAACTGAAATTATACATTGAAAAATTTGATTGTCTGTTAAGCCTTTCATCTGTTAGAATACAGTGATAGTTTCACTTCTTTCATGTGTAAATCACAAAACCCTTTTTTTTT
>NC_057730.1:29226179-29251741 GCF_004010195.1 Chiloscyllium plagiosum
AGAGGCTGATAGCTAAGTTCGGTACCCATAGGGAGGGCCTCAACCGGGACTTTGGGTTCATGTCACATTACAGGTGATCACCATTGCACTACACACACACACAGATATTCCTACACACACACACTCACACATACACATGGACACAGGTACACACAGACGCGCACACAGATAAACACACACATTCCCACACTCACACATGCACCCCCTCACAGACTTAAGACACTCTACACCCACTCTACACACACACCTTCTCACACTCACAACCCCCACCCCAGACAGACACACACACATACACAGACAGACAAAGATCCACATGCACACATCTATTTTGTGTGGTGAATTTGTACTTGCAGAGTTACACTGCACTTTCTCAAAAACTGCATACATTCATGTAGAACTCTGACCTCAAAAATGAATTTATGTAAAACTCTTTTATCTCACTTTTTAGATTAGAATCAATCTAAACATCAGGTCATAGACAGAGAACACAGGGGGCTAACACCTTCAACATATTGTCTAGCTATCACCATTGTTAACAGCTAACCGAGAATGCAACTTTTTAAAAAAAGGGTTTGTGATTTACACATGAAAGAAGTGAAACCAACACTGTATTCTAACAGATGAAAGGCTTAACAGACAATCAATTTTTCAATGTATAATTTCAGTTACATCACACTGCAAATTTTTGCTATAAATTCTGTGTTACGATCGAGCCCTCCACAATCACCTGATGAAGGGGCGTCGCTCCGAAAGCTAGTGTTCTTCCAATTAAATCTGTTGGACTATAACCTGGTGTTGTGTAATTTTTAAGTTTGTACACCCCAGTCCAACACCGGCATCTCCAAATCATAGCCAAGGGAGTAGTTAGGGCTAGAACTGGCCAGGCTGACTGCTGATTGCTACCTTGCAATCAGTGCTAGCAAGTGGTATATTGATGGCAGAGTCCAGTTTGGCTACCTTGATCCTCCATGTATGGTTAGCCTGCTAATACCTTAGGAATGGCTACTTGCTGACATACCACCAATATCTGGACCTCCCAAAGCTCAGAAAAGGAGAGGAGAGAAATAGGGGAAACATGTAAAAGAAGAGCAATGAGACCTGCTCCAGAAGGAATTGGCATCCTGTGGCTCAGATTAAGTCATGTCTCCTGATTGAAAGGTGTGACTAGCAGTATTGACAAAAAGAAAGTAAGTCCTGTTGTATTGCAATATTACAATGTTTAGGGATTACCATACTCTTGTGTTTTTGTTGCAGACATCTCTTTGCCGTTGCTAATGTGGCCTATTCAAAAATGGTTGATGCCAAACACAATCAGTGCATTATAATCAGGTAACAAGTTTTCTGTTTGACATTGAGTTCTTGGCTTAAGGTTGAGGCATGCAGACATCCCCAGAATCCACATACGGATATTCAATTATCCAAACTCAAGATCTTGTGCTTTTGATAAGCATTGGTAATTTCGCACTGTCAAGAGCCAGGAAATGTAGTAATTCATTTATGTATGTATATATATATATTTATTTCTTATTCTTCCTTGGGATATCAGTATTGCTGGTAGCAAAAGAAATTTGGTCTATCACTAGTTGTCCTTCATGAGATGGTGACAAGCTGGCTTCTTAAACGAATGTTGTTCATCCATTGCAGGTACACCCATAGTGCTGTCAAGGGAAAGAATTCCAGTCTTCTGATCCAATGACGATGAGATAACTGCACAGAGGCTGGTGTCCCATCATCAAGTCATCCTTTATTTACTTGTGTACAGTACTCTAGCTATGGCTAGCCAGCTTAGAGTTCAGTTGCCTGAACTGAGCAAATTCAAATCTCCTGGTTAAATTTTTATTTCACCTATTTTTCTAATCAACCTGTTAAGAGATGTCACTGCACACCTCTGGAGCAGGTGCGACTTGAACCCGGGCCTCCTGGTCCAGGGTAGGGACACTACCACTGTGCCACATGAGCCCTTCTCCTTGTTATATTGGTCAGCAAAGGCTTTCCTGATTGGCCCAAGTTAATAATCCCAATCAATGACCTCATAGTCAATGAGGTCATCCTGGTTCTAATCACTACAATATGGCAATCTAATCAGAAATAAAATCAGTAATTGCTGGCAAAACTCAGGAGGTTTGGCCGCATCTATGGGGAGAAAGCAAAGTTAACATGTTGAGTTTCATTCTGTTACAGTATGACTGGACTTGAAGCATTACTTCTGCTTTCTCTCCAGATGCTGCTCGGTCTGTTGAATTTCTCCAGCAATCTCTGTTTTGGTTTCAGATCTCCAGCATCCACAGTTCTTTCCTTTTTATAAGTCAGGATGATGTTTTACTTGGTGGGGAAACTTGCAGATGTGCTGTTCCCATGCATCTGTCACCCTTATTCATCTAGCAAACATCCTACTTTGTAATGGAGGGAAGGTCATTGATGAAGGAACTGAAGACCTAAGATACTGCCCTGAGGAATTCCTGCAGAATGATCTGAGGCTAAGATGATTGCCTTCAAATAAGCACAACCATTTTCCATTATGCTAAAGAAGATTCTCATTGACTTCAATTTTGCTGGGGTCTCTTGATTCAACACTCTGTCAAATGTGGCCTTGACATCAAAGGCAGTCACTCGCACTTCAGCTTTGGAATTCAGCTCTTTTGATCGTGTTTCGATGAAGGCTGTATTAGGAACTGGAGGTGAACAACTCTGGCAGTACTTAAAATGAGCTTCAGTCATTGTTACTAGTGCATAAATGCTGTTCCACAGACACAACAATAACCCTTCAATCATTTTGTTGATTATTGACAGTAGGCTAAGGCAGTAATTGTCTGGATTGGAGTTATCCTGTATTTTGTGGACAGGACATACTAGTGCACTTTTACAAATTGTCAGGTAGATTTCTCTATTATGGATGTATTGGAACAGTTTGGTTAAGGGCTTAGATCTTCAGGAGCACAGGTTTTCAATACTTAACAGGAATGTTGGCAGGTACCACAAGATTTTCTGTAATACAGTGCCTTCTCAATGTCATGTGAATGAATTGGTGAAGACTGGCATCTGTGATTATGGGACTGTCGAGTTTAGATCTTCCCCATTGGTTGCAGCATTACTTTGCTCTGTCTATCACATGCTGTTTGCTCTGTTTCATGTGCTTCAGCACCACAACACCTCATTTTTAGTTTAGCTTGGTGGACCTCCTATCATTCCCTCCTGCACTCTTCATTAAACCAGAGTTGATCTCCTGGCTTGAGGATATTAGTAGAATGTGGGACATATTTGAGATTACAGATTGTAGTTGAATAGAATTCTGCTATTGCTAATAATCCACAGTGACCAACAGATGCCCAGTGTTTTGCTGCTGGATCTGTTCTGAGTTCATCCTATTTACTATGGTGGTAGTACCACGAAATGCAATACAGGGTTTCCTCATTTTAAAGATGGAACTTTGGTTTCACAAGGGCTATGCAGTTATTATCCCTACAAATGTTGTTATGAACAGATGCAGGTCTAAAGGTTTTATTGATTAAGACATTTTGGTTTTTTTTATTGTTCCCTTGCCTCTGCCATAGCTCTGTATGTCCTTTAGGATGCAAGCAACTCAATCATTATTAGTACTGATACAGAAATATCACCCTTTCTGTCCTAAGAAAGGCAGCCAGAAATTCCATCTCTCACATGGATACTCAGTTTCCTATCACTCTTCCCTACCTCCATCCTTTCCAGTTGGTTGGAAGTGAATGGGAGAGATTTCCTTTGGGAACAGGGGTTTGTGGATCAGCTCATAACCATCAGCCAATATGGCAGACTGTCTGCACCAGTCCCTCTCCATTTCTCTCAGTGCATTCTTATCGAAAATAATTTGAATTCTTAAACTCTTCAAGGAGAATTATTTCATGACGATTTTCGTAAGTGATTCTATGTAAAGTGTCTGTAGTCACTGGTCAAGTATAAGCTGCTTATGCTTTTCAAATTCCATTTAGGTCTGGTGACATCTGTTCCTCAGGATTTGGAAGTTTTGGCCATAAGTCTCCAGCGCTAACTAGTACGCACTTAAAATAGTCATTTTTTGCTATCTCATTATCAGTGGCACTTTCTCCAGGCAAGAGAAAGTGAACCTCATGAGCTTTCCTTGAAAACTTACTCTGGAATAAAAGGACCAATGTAGGACTGGTCATTTTAGCTCCTGTGCTACCTGCTCAAAAGAGATAAAGAGAAGGCTTTGACCTCTGCCTCATCAAAATTAACAATTAAATGAGTAAACTGAATTGCCTCTGCCTCTGCCCTTACATCTGAGCCAGTGATGTCTTCATGCCAGGATTCCTGCCCCTCATCTCACGGCACGGTGACACAGTGGTTAGCACTGCTGCCTCACAGCGTCAGAGACCCGGGTTCAATTCCTGCCTCAGGTGACTGACTGTGTGGAGTTTGCACATTCTCCCCGTGTCTGTGTGGGTTTCCTCTGGGTGCTCTGGTTTCCTCCCACAGTCCAAAAAATGTGCAGGTTAGGTGAATTGGCCATGCTAAATTGCCTGTAGCGTTAGGTGCAGGGGTAAATGTAGGGGAATGGGTCTGGGTGGATTGCACTTCAGTGGGTCGGTGTGGACTTGTTGGGCTGAAGGGCCTGTTTCCACACTGTAAGTAATCTAATCTAATCTCAAACTGTCTTAGTTAAAATTCCTCTTTTGCCATTTTGTCTGAAATTCTCCCCCTCATCGCCTTGCTATTTCCTCTATGTCCTACTCCTCTCTATCTCTTTCTTCTTTCTCTTTCTCTTGTGTGTTTGCCTCTGTTTCTTTCTTTGCCTTTCCTTCTCTTCTTCTTGAAATTCTAATTTCCTCTGCTCCAAATGTAATTTCTCTACCATTCATCTCATCATCCTCAGTTTCCACCTGTAAATTGTTGATCACTCCTATTAAATGTTGTGCTTCCTGGCTTTTGGATGAAATTCTAATCATTAATGCCTTGCTAAATGTTGTAACTGTTCAAGAACTTTAAAATCATCAACAATAACTTCCCCTAATTCTGCTAGGAATCTGTATCTAATGCAGACATTTCTATACTGCAGCACTGCAAATCCAAGAAAGCCTTTTGCAGTTTTTAAAAATAAAATTAAAGTGGTAATTTGCCCACTCTAATTCCTTCCTTTCATCTGTTGGCTCAAGTCATGAAAATGAGCCACAAGTTGTTATGATTAGTCTCGAAGGAAGGTTCCCTGATTCCAGATAAGGTACCCCTAATTATTAAGCTTCTGGGAGAGCCGGGTTGAACGTGCTCCCCTTTTTTTTCACCTACCCTTTCAATTATTTGTCACAAGGTTAAAGGAACGCTCTAATATGGATACCTTTCTCCCAGGCCAAATGAATTCATGTTTCTCAAGTTATCAACTTAACTAGGCTTTCTTCGGTTAGCAGAATAGCGAGTTTATTAGCGACAAAACATGAGAAGAATTAGTAACGCAACACATATGACACAGAATAGGAATAACACAAGAAAGAAAGATAAAAGATTAAAAATATATGTATACATCAGTCTTTGAGTGATATGTGAAGATTTGATAATAGAACTGTGTGGTTGTTACAGTGGATGGTACATTTGGTATTCCATTTAGTGTTACATTTGGTGTTTGAACAGTCAGTTTTGAAATTCTTGACTTTGCAAGATGGCTAAAATCCTTTTGTCTGGGTTCCTTTCAATGGTGACTGGCTGTCGGCACTCTGAGTGTAAGAGTGACTTTTCTCTTTCTTTAATTGTATTGCAGGCAGGTTTAATGGATGTTCTCAAACCTTCATAGCACATAAGTCCACACATTAGACCACTGGGCTACTAACACACACAGACCACGGGTTGTAGTCAGTTTTTAATCCTGTTTTTTCTATATTTCTCGAAGAATAAAACACAAACATGTCTGTAAGAGATGGCTTCCTGCTGAGGTGTGCGAGGGGAGTGGGACGGAGTAGACAGCCTCTTGTTATCGCTTCATTTTTAGTCTTTCTGTTTGAAGTTTGTCTGACTGGACAGGTATGACGATCCATGGATCACATTCAGAACTCTGCTAGCCAATCATTTAATTTGCGTTCACAGTCATCTTTTGGCTGAAACAGTCTTCTTTTTTGAAAAAATAGAATCAAAGTTTAATATATCCATATGTATTTCAGGATTCTGATCTCTCAAGACAATATGGCAAGGCAAAAGTAAAAACACTTATTGTGTTTCTTTCTATTTTTGAAGTGGTGAAAGCGGATCAGGCAAGACTGAAGCCACCAAACTGGTCCTCTGCTATCTAGCTTCTGTGCACCACACAAAAAAAGACAGTGCAACACAACAGGTAACTTGTAGTAGCATTTGATCAGTTTCCTTGATGATTACCCTTCTGAAGAAACTGTTTCTAAATGTTAGATACCAAGTTAAATTCTTTGTAATCTTTACATGTGAATCTAGCTTCAATGTCCTTATGGTACAGTAGATGTTGCTGCACTTTAGTGGCTGTGGTAATGCCATCCTCACGTCTTTGCTCATGGAGGCATTTTCCACAGAGGAACTAGTTACCAGGAACAGGTATATCATAGTGAATGTCAGGTCACTAAAGGACCTAATCTTTTCTGGGGATTCTACACTTTACATATGATTATTCTTCATGCACCAGTCTGCGCAGTATAAGCAGTTGGTGATTTGGGTTTGAAGTAGCTCATAGGTTGATTTAATATAGTCTAGCAGAGGAAATGAAACAGCAAATCATTAGCAACAGTTTGCGTAGATCTATTTCCTCATTAATTTCAAGTCATTGAAGCTAATTGGCTACAGCTAATTCTACATGCTATCGAAAGTCAGTTACATCAGGAGATCAGGCACCTCAGAGTTTGGACAATATTGCAACAGATGGGAAGGCAATGACCTACTGGTATTATCGCTGGACTGTTAATTCAGAGACCAGATAATGTGAGGACCCTGGTTCAAATGTTGCCATTGCAAATGGTGGAATTTGAATTCAGTAAATATCTGGAATTAAGAATCTAATGATCACCATGGATCCCTTGTCGATTGTTGAAAAACACTCTCTGGTTCAGTAATGTCCTTTATGGAAGGAAACTACCATCCTTACCTGGCCTACATATGACTCCTGACCTACAGCAATGTGGGTGACTCTTAACTGTCCTCTGGGCAATTAGGGATGGGCAATAAATGCTGACTAGCCAGTGACATCCTCATCCCATGAATGAATAAAGAAAAAAAAATCAGATTTCACCAAATGAAGGTACTGGGGTTCACCATTGGCTTCAATTAGGAACACTCTAATTATTATCACAGGAGCACATGTTCCTCCATGCTGTTCCGCCATTGAGTTAGATCATGGCTGAGTTGTACTGCAACTAAATTGCATCTTTTGCATCCCCCAACAACCTTATCTACCAAAACTTCATCCATCTCAGTCTCGAAAAATTCCATTTGCCCCCAGTGTTTATCAGCTTTTTGAAGTCAGAGTTCCAGAATTTCAAAGGCGTGGGCCAAAATCAGGTTTCTGAACACTTAAACTAGCTCAAACAAACATAATGTAACAATAGTAAAGATGTAAAGCTTCTGTTATTGTCTGGCTGGAGTTAATTAATTTCTGTGCAGCTTCAGCCGCTCATTTTAGGATAGGAAGGATATTATCTCTCAGTTAGCTACCACTTTTCTATAAATAATAATAAACAGAGAAAGGACCCTGTCCATCCAGCCTTTCCCGTATGGTTGTCATGCCTCATGTTTTACAACATAAATGCTCTTTTATCCCCACCAAAACCATGTGACATACTGAGAGATATGAAAAATGTAATAAAAGTCTCATTCCAATTTGTAGGATAAATCTGGGAACTTCTTTAAGTCATCTAAGTGATTGAAACTATTCCAGGATCATTCTAGTCCCCTGTTCTCTGCAGCCTCTATACAGAAATGATTTATCTTATGTAAAGTGTTATGTCCACCCAGTCAGGAAAAAGTTCAGCTCTCAGTTGAAGCAACTCAGCAAGAAGGAATCCACCATATGATTCAACAGCTTCTTCCAGAGAGTATTTTCTGAGAAAAAGAAAAGTTCCACCTCCTGATTTCCAAACAAGATCTGACCTTGTACACCTAAACTGTGATTCCTTGTTATCCCTTAGCTGTTTAATTGAAAAAAACTGTAATACAATTTACTATCATACAAACCTTGGTCTAATTCTACACTTTTCCTTAGTCTGAGCTCTCTTCATTTATATTGATAATTAAGGTATGTTATATTGAGATTTAGATTGGTGCCATTTCAAATCTTCAAAGCCATCTATTTTGTGATGAGACCAAAACTGGACAGAGCATATGAACAAGGTCGCCATAGAACAATGAGCGGAAGGTTATTTGGTTCCTCGTGCTTGCTCCACCATTTTATACAATCAATGTTCAACTGCTTGTAACCTGAAATCCCACCTATCCTGAAAACCTTTTAGCCCCTTTTTTGCCCAGATCTATTCACCTCTGCCTTAAAAGTATTCAAAGACTTTGTTAAAACTGCCTTTTCAGGAACAGAGTCCAAAGATTCACAATTCTCTGTGAGAAAAAAAAGTTTGCCCTATCTGTGTCTGAAGTCAGTTACCCTATATTTTTAAACAATGGCCCTTAGTTCTCAGTTCTCCATTAAGGGGCAACATTCTCTCCACGTCTCACCTGGCAACATCCCTTAGGATCCTATAAGCCTTAATAAAATCAAGTCAAACTCTACAAAACTCCAACAATACAAATCCAGCCTGTCTCGCCTTCCCTCATAAGGTAACCCACCCAATCCAGTTAAAGATCTGGTAAACTTCCTCTGAACTGCTTCCAATGTGTTTACAACCTTCCTCAAATAAAACAACTGTATATAATACATTCCCTATGTCAGATGGTAACAGGCCTCCAGTTTCCTTCTTTCGGCCTTCTTTTCTTTTTGAATAGAGGAGTTTTATATCTTTTAATTGAATGGGACCTCCTCCATATCTAGGGATTTATATTAATGTCTAGCATTACAAATAACATTTAACCATGGTTTTATACAGGCCAAAATAATAGGCTTTTGATCTGAATTGAAAAGAGTGTGTGCTATTTTTGGTGAAATGTATCAAATGTTTGATGTCATTTACATCTTCTGCCTTTTTTTCTCATTATTGCCCCTTGATGTCTGTGAAGATTGAGGTAAGGTATTGATTGCTGTCAATATCTCCAACAACAAGTCAAAATGCACATCAGCCCTTCCAGTTTAAGTACACTTGCTGAAAATGCAATTAAAGAGGCAACACTGTCATTCAAAATGATTTGGCAAACCTCGGAAACTTCAAATTAAAGCCATAAATTCTATAAATATATCACGCCCATCAGCAGCTGCAAGAGAATTTGATTCATTTTTCAGGGAAAACTCCTAACAAAGATCTTCAACCAGATCTTTACATAAGGTTAATTTTAATTATTGTGCTTGTCAGAAAATCTAGGGTACTGAGCTGACTGCCCATTGATACTTCCTTCCTGATCCAATCAGCCAAATTTGATTAAGAATCTTTTCACTTCTAAGAAGTGAATACACGAGCTGTGCATTCCCTGTGTTTGTGTGCTAGGAACTGTAGTTTCAGTAAATATGTAAAATTGAAAATTATTCAAGGTTTTAACTCTGTATCATTGTCAAAAGTTCAAAAATTTTACACAAATTGCACATGTTGGCTGTATGTATCTCAAGTATCCTTTTGTTGACTGGAATGAAGCATTTTTACACAGGGAGTAGAGAATTCTCAGGAAAGGTGAAGTATTATTACGTAGATGGGAGACCACTCTCATAAAGGTGGATCAATATTAAGTGGAATGTAGAGTACTTTTGTGACAGATGAAGCTTCAATAAATGGAGCATTGAAAAACCTGGAGGCAAGTGACAAATTAGCCCTGGATATTTACGGAGCAGAATTGCAAAATGAGGAGACACTACACTAACCCATTCAAGGAGACAAATTTGTGATTCCCTCTAAGCATGCAGCAGATCAAAATAGGTCAATTTAAGTCTGTCTATTTAAGGAACTGTTATAATTTTATGCTCAGTTCCAGAGAAAAACTTAGAACTTTTCAACTTATTAAAGTTTTCCTGAACAGATCCTTGAAGCCACACCACTTTTGGAATCCTTTGGAAATGCCAAAACTGTTCGAAATGACAACTCCAGTAGATTTGGAAAGTACATTGAAATATTTTTGCAAAAGTAAGTAATAACGTGTTTTCTGTCACAATCTGAAGTTCTATGCACACATTCATTTGCTTACTGACTCACTTAGGTCTCTAACACTGTGTCACAGGAGTGCTAAACACTGAATGTTGATTTTTAACCCAGTACCATTAACATTCTCTTTTTACAGTGGGGTGATATGCGGTGCCATAACCTCGCAGTATCTTCTTGAGAAGTCGAGGATTGTGTTTCAGGTATGTCTTATGTTACAGTTTTATGTTTCAAATCATTCTGCCAATTTCTATGTGGCTGTGGCTAAACTGTCTTTTTTGCTTGATGCTGATACATGTCAGGAGTAAAATGTACCTCTTGAGTAGCCATAACTTGTGGGTATTTCAACTTCATGTCAGCAGAGGATGTCTCAAAAATTTAAACTGTTTCAAATGAACACAACATTCAGCAAAGTATAAGAGCTCCTACATCACGAGCACTAGCCTGTACTACTGGTCCTCAACCCTAGTCAGAATGTTCAAAATGCTGGAAGGTATATACATGTAGACTATTTCTTATATGGAGAACACACTTAGTGGAGCAACTTAGCCGAACTTATGTGGTTTGTTGAAATCAATGGAGAATAAAGCTGAATAAATGATCTATGCACAGGCTGGGTTACTTTAAAATGAACCCACTGCAGTGCTAGCTGTGTATGATTGTACATTCTGGCTGGTTGGCAATAGAACTTGGGATTACTGATACTCCTAAGCAGATATAAACGCTCTAAAGAAAATTGGTCTTTATGTATTTATCCCCATATTGATGTAACAGCTAATATTTAAGTACATTTCCCATTTCACTCCTTCTGTCACATAAACTGTGTGGATATTTTTCTTTTATCTAATACTGGCCAACCATCTGCCTTGTGTTTTCAATTTCCAGCTTCCATCAGTCTTACTGTGCAGGTTGTGCTTTTACATAGTTCGGGTTTGTGATTGTAATGCAGCCATTATCCACTATGTTCATACAATAAAGGTTAATGAGGACACTCTAACCATGCAATAAATAAGGACAGCCACAAAGGATGTAGAATCCAGTGGTAAATTCAGATTCGGCAGGGAGATTCAAATATTTCACTCAGTCTGAAATAAGTTATTAGAAACAAGAAAACAAGGACTCTCTGTTAGATTTAGAAAATAGGCAAAAATGAGCTTTCTTTCCTTTTTTTTTCAAAATCTAGGCCAAAAATGAAAGAAATTACCACATTTTCTATGAGATGCTGGCAGGACTCTCGAGCCAACAGAAGCAAAGGTTCTATCTTCAGGAAGCTGAAACATACTACTACCTGAATCAGGTAAGTTGATTAAATGGTGCAGATACAACCTACACCTAAAGGCTGAAGATGTTGCCTAGTGTAGAGTAAGTCACAACAGTGAGAGAGGTTTAGTGTTTCAGTCCTCATCTGTGCTCAATTAGTTTTCTTTGTTATTACAATGTGGGCAATACTGTTACGATCACATTATTGTCCGTCCCTAATTGCATTAACAAGGTACATAGAACAGAGCAGTAGAGCACATCACAGGCCCTTCAGCCCTTGACGTGTGCCGATCTTTTATCCTATTCTAAGATCAAACTAACCTACATATTCTTCATTTTACTATCAGCCATGTGCCTATCCAAGAGTCACTTAAATGTCCCTAATTTATCTGACTCTCCTGCCCCTGCTGGCTTGCAGCCCATGCACCCACCAATCTCTGTGTAAAGAACCTGACTCTGACATCTTCCCCAAACCTTCCTCCAATCACCTTAAAATTGTGCCCCCACGTGATAGCCATTTCCGCCCTGAGAGAAAGTCTCTGGCTATCCACTCTATCTGTGCCTCTCATCATCTTGTACACCTTTATCAAGTCACCTCTCATCCTTCTTCACTCCAATGAGAAAAGCCCTAGCTCCCTCAACTTTTCTTCATAAGACATGCTTGCCAGTCCAGGCAATATCCTGGTAAATGTCCTCTGCACTCTCGCTCAAGCTTCCACACCCTTCCTATAATGAGGCAACCAGAACTGAACAGTATTCCAGGCGTGGTCTAACCAGGGCTTAAAAGAGCTGCAGCATAACTTTGTGGCTCTTAAATTCAATCCCCTGATAATGAAAGCCAACACACCATATACCTTTTGACAACCCTATCAACTTGGGTGGCAACTTCGA
Source organism: Chiloscyllium plagiosum (assembly GCF_004010195.1). NCBI lineage: Eukaryota > Metazoa > Chordata > Chondrichthyes > Orectolobiformes > Hemiscylliidae > Chiloscyllium > Chiloscyllium plagiosum. The sequence continues at coordinate 29,238,551 of NC_057730.1, forward strand.
CGGATCTGTGGGCATGGACCCCAAGATCCCTTTGTTCCTCCACACTGCCAAGAATCCTGTCTTTAACCCTGTAATCTGCATTAAAGTTTGACTTTCCAAAATAAATCAGTACACACTTCTGGCCAATTCACCTAACCTGCACATTTTTGGGCTGTAGGAGGAAACCCACACAGACACAGGAAGAATGTGCAAACTCCACACAGACAGTTGCCTGAGGCGGGAATTGAACCCGGGTCTTTGGCCCTGCGAGGCAGCAGTGCTAACCACTGTGCCACTGTGCTGCCCAAGATATAAGACTGACTGTTCTGTAATTCACAGGGTTATCTCTATTCCCTTTCTTGAGCAAGGGAATAACATTTCCCACTCTACTTTGCCTTGGGCCCTTGCCTTGAATGGCTCCAATAACTGAGCTGAAAGTATTTCCATAACAGTAAGCCATTCCAGGTTGCTCAAATGATGATAAAGTCATGAAAAAGTTAGGGTGCAATACTTAGACATAATGGTGTTCCCATGAAACCTATGCACTTGTCTTTCTCAGGGATAGAGATTATGAGAAGTGCAATGCTGTTGAAACTATGTTGGAGCTGTTGCAATGTGACATTTAGATTATAAGCATTGCATCCACAATCCATCAGTAGGAAATCAAATCAGACAGATGTTGAATCCAATGGTAGAGGTATCAGGCAAGAAAAAAATGTTGCCAGGTGATGGTGAGTTTCTTGAGTACTTTTGCAGCTGTAACAGCAAGTGGTGAGTAGTCTACCATTTGGATCAGAGGACCCACGTAATCGATACACCTGGCAGTACTTCAAACACGCACTCGTTCCACCACTAATGCGCAACGGCAATGTGTAACATCTACAAGATGCAGCAGCAATTCATCAAGGTTCATATCTGCCAAACTCATGACCTCTACCACCTCGAACAGCGAGGGCAACAGATGCATGGGACCACACATTGGTCTGATTTGGAACATTTCTTCACTGTTGTGGTTCAAAATCCTGCAAATCCTTCCTTGTGTGGGTGTGCTAACAGCAGATGGACTGCTGTAGCTCAGGAAAGCACCTCACCACCACATATTCAAAAGCAATTAGGGTGGGGCAAAAATGGCTGCTGCTTACATCCTAAACAATTAATGTTTTAAATTCTGTCTTGAACCTTGGATACTTTGGAGGAGGAGTTAAGAAGTAAATTGTCTTTACAGGATATAGCTTTTGACCTTGTCTTGTGTTGATCTAGTTGGTCCAGTTAAGATTCTAGTGCCCTGAATGATGCCAGTGGAAAATTCGTAAATGAATTATTGTAGGTGGGCAGTCTGAGCTTTCTCAAAGTGATCAGGGATTCTCACTTCACTTGTACTTTTATGGCATATTTCCTGTTACCTGCCAGACCAAATCTGGATGTTCTCTAAGTCGTACAATAACTAGCATGTGCTGCTTCAGTATAAAGGGATCTGTATTTGGATTGTCTGCTGCATTGCTCATCTTATAATGGAAGGCAAATCATTGATGAAACAGCTGAAGTAATGATGTCCTGGAAGAAAGTGAGGACTGCAGATGCTGGAGATCAGAGCTGAAAATGTGTTGCTGGAAAAGCGCAGCAGGTCAGGCAGCATCTAAGGAGCAGAATAATCGACGTTTCGGGCATGAGCCTGAAGAAGAACTCCTGAAGAAGGGCTCATGCCCGAAACGTCACTAATGATGTCCTGGGTCTAACAAAAAGGTCTACCTTCTGTATACCAGACATGACTGCAGCTGCTGAAAGATTTCTCTTTGACCCTTTGATCTTGTACCATTGAATTTGGTTGTATGAAGTCTCATGTGCCCTACGTGCAATTTGCTGGCACTCTTGATGGCTTCTAACACCACTTTGTTTGTGATTGGATAAAGGCTACAAGGGCATTCATTGGCCAGATATATTTACCCTGCTTATTGTGAATAAGATATCCACAATAATTTGCTATTATTGGGTAGGTGCTGGAGTTATTGCTCGACTGGAGTATCTTGAATCAAGATTAGTCCTAATGCACTGGTCTTGTCTAAAGTTGGGATACAGTTGGAGCATGAAACATCTCCACAGAGGCAGGTATCATGTCACCAAGTCACCCTTTATTTACACGTGGCACGTCCTATACGCTGGTCCAGCTTCGTCAGAGCCAACTCTCAGAATGTAGAATTAGAAAAAAATAGCCTTTATTATCATGGGCACGCAAATGAGTGCAATGAAAAGCTTATAATGTTGTCTCTCTGTGCCATCTTAGATACAAGTGCCCAGGTATAGATACTTTAAGTGTTGTTACAGAATTGAAATAGTAAACAAAAAAGACTAGCATGGGGATAGAGAGTTTAAAAAATCCAAATGTGTGACACATCTCATTTTATCTGTCAGCCAGGTGTCCCTGATTGATCCAGATTAACAGCCCCCAGTCAGAGAATTCATATTATGACGTCCACCCAGCTGACCTCATTACAATCACTACTGGGCACATATTCTTTGCTGTGTCCAGTGCACTGAGCCACCTAGTATCACATAGAGAAACTTCAGTTGGCTGATTTATGGTATTAATCATGTTGAGGATCTCATTTGTTCAAAGTGCAGTCACTTGAAAGTAACATTTAAAACAAAATTTGTTTTCTTAGGGAGGAAATTGTGAAATTTCTGGGAAGGACGATGGGGAGGATTTCCACAGGCTACTCAGCTCAATGGAGGTGCTCAGTTTTAGTCCAGATGAACAGAACAGCATCTTCCGCATTCTATCTTCAGTTCTTCACCTTGGGAATGTCTACTTTGAGAAATATGAGGTTTGGTTTTCAGACTCTTACTCTGAAATGAAAATAAAGGAATGCTGGAAGCACTCAGCAGGCCAGGCAACATTGTGGAGAGAAAAAGATAGGATTAATATCTCACACAGATGATCTTTGAAAATAAATAAAGTCGTGCACTTATAAAGTACCTTTCATGAACATTGGACATATCAAAGTGAGTTACAGGCAATAATTTACTTAAAAATGTAGCCAATGTTGTGGTGTAGGAAATCTGGCAGCCAATTTATGCACAGTGTGATCCCACAACCACTTCCCTGCTCTTCTTTGAAATAGTGGCTTAGCAAGAACTCCAGTGTTGCTCATTGTGTTGGTTGTAATTCCATGAGTTTGTTCTGTCAGTGATGCTCAGGGCGCTGAGGCTTTGGCATTTTATCTAAGCTGTACCACTGCCTGCTCTAATTCATTGCAGATAGCAGCCCAAGGAAATTCACCAAGAGAATTAGATTTCTCTAGGCTGAATTACATGCTGAGAACTAATCAAGAATGATATCCTTCTTAAGGAGTGGTGCCCAGATCTGCTCGCAGTGTTTTAAGTGAGGTCTAACCGGGGCTTTGCATAATTATTGTTGGCTTGTTGTTATCACTGTATCTATTGCGGGTTGTATTAAGAGTTGAAAATGTTGGGTTTCAGTTTAGTATAAAGTCGTTTTTATTTGCTTGATTATGCCTGTGAGCATCTATAACTTAAGCTTAGATTTTTAACCTAGGCAATGCATCTGTATTTATAAACAATGCTTGAACTTTGCTGAGAGGCTTTTTATCGTGGTAATAACCCTACCCTCAGAAATTATATTCTAAATGAAAACTAGTTAGTTTTGATTTTAAAACATCGGTGAGCAGAAGATGGCTGAACTTGGAACCTGTCAAACGAAAGTTTGCTATGTTTAATCAAGTAACTCAGTTTTGTATATTTAGAGACAGAAATAATGAGTTTTAGAGAATCGGATAGGATCAAGTATCTATAAAAAGAGAAGTCAACCCATGAAGTAGATGCCAAGGATTTGAAGACTGTGTGTGTTATTGTCAGTGTTACCAATAGATGAAGCAGGGCATCACATTGGTGGAAATATACCATTGACCTGAGCTGTGACTTTCGCAGTCAGACCCTGAAAGAAAGGATCTGTCTTCCAGAGAATGAATATATTTAAAAATGCATTGGAGTGAAAGGCACAATAAAAAGATGAGGCAAATTTAAGTGTTGAATTCAGGTTAAATTCATAGCTGAAATTGTTTAGAGCAATTTTCTTACTTGTTCAGTGTACATCTTTAATAATTACTGCTTGTGTCTTATTTGGTTTAAGGTTATACAGTAAGGATTCTTTGGTGTTAGTGATTTTTGAGAAGATTTGTAGCTCAGGTTGATGAAAAGTATGTAAGTTAGCTCGCTGAGCTGGAAGGTTTGTTTTCAGACATTTTGTCACAACGACTAGGTAACATCATCAATGAGAGTCCCTGCTGAAGTGCTGGTAGTATGGATGGAGTTCTGGTTAGAATGCCATGCCTCGAAAAATTCTCGTGTGTGTCTTTGTTTTGCCTGTCCTCAGATGTGTGTGTTGTCCCAGATGAAATGGTGTCTTTCTTTGTCTGTATGTATGGAAACTAGTGATAGTGGGTTGTGTCTTTTGGTGGCTAGTTTGTGCTCATGTATCCTGATGGCAAATTTCCTGCTCATTTGTCCGATGAAACCAAGACCTATAAATAGAGAGGCAGGACATGCTACCAGCTCTTCACCAAGGTCTCTCACTGATAATGTTACCTGGTGACGAAACATCTGAAAACAAACCATCCAGCTCAGCGAGCTAACTTACATACTTTTTCTTTGGTATTTCAATTTGATTCTGGAGACTTGCCATTTAATTTTTTATCCTTTGTTAAGAAGTTTTGAAGGTTTACAAATAGAATAATACATTCTTGGAAGGTTTGCATCTCACTGTAATAGGTACAGATTATTTGATAAAAATCCAAAGTATTCAGCAGTAAACTTTGATTTATCAGCAAAAAAGTTGGTAAATTGTTCCCTTAATGACACATTATTGTCAATGTTTGAATCTAATATTTTTCAACCAAGATTGCTGTCAGTTAGGGAATGACAAGAACCTGTCTCATTGATACAGTCACATGTTTATATGTTACAGACCGACTCACAGGAGACTGCTTCGGTGGTAAGTGCTCGTGAGATTCGAGTGGTGGCAGAACTGTTACAGATTTCTCCTGAGGGGCTGCAGAAGTCCATCACGTATAAAGTGACAGTAAGTTCAGTTCACTGAAGCCGCAGATCACAACAGTTTATAAATAAGGTCAGTTTCCACATGAAATATAGTGGAAGGAATCTAGAATCTGTTCATAATTCAGACTGGAGTTCCTACCACCTCAAATATGTCATCTGTTGAAGTACAATTGCAAAAGATACTGACAACAATATTAGAATGAAAGAGTTTTGTATGTTTGGTATTCTGTCCTGTGACATCCTAATTTGAGAGCAGTATAGAGAGTCAAGGTGCTGCCCTACATAAGTCAGCTGTTGCTTTTATCTGATCAATCTCTTCACATGATGAATGCTAACTGCCTTACATTCAAGGCAACAAGGCGTCTGAACATGTGCATCCCAAGCTCTTCTGAGGCATTCCTTTATCTACATTATCATCCTTTTCCTCAAAATAATTCACCTTCACGATTCCTCACTCATCACTGCCCTATATTCCTCAAATTTGTTATTCCTTCTCAGCTCCACATCATTCTTCATTTTACCTCATGTGTGACTCTTTCCAGTTGAATATTGGGTATTCTCAGTGCAAGAAACAATGTTAAAAATAGTTAAGAATAATATCTTGGGTAACTTTGACCAGAGGATTCAAAATAACTGACTGCACCCTCCTCCTTCAATATTTCACTGTTATCCCTTTCTGAGAGACTGTTGACCTACTCCCATAGTCATTTCTATAATGCAAAAAACACTAATGTCCACCTTGTTCACTTTATGGATTTCTTTCAGCAACAGCTCCGCACATCAACCTTAAATGTATAGATTTTATATCAGAACCTCCAAACTTCTCCAAGTAAAGATTTTATGATCTGTCTTTGAAAAGCTTTACAAACACATAAGGTTCTGGCATACAGAAAGAAATAACTTCCATTTATATACTGCTTTCCATAACTTTAGGATGTGCAAAGTGTACCACAGCCAATGAGATAAATGACCAGGTAATCTATTTTCAGCATCAGTTGAGGGATTCCATGGTTTGTTATCTCATTGATGCAATTACACTTCTGACAGTGCAACATACTACTGTACTTGGGTGTTATTGAGACCATAAGAAATAGGAACAGGAGTAGGCCATTTGGTCCCTCAAACCTGCTCTGCCATTTAAATAAAAGCGTGGCTGATCCGGCATTTCTTATATCCACTTCCTGCTTTTCCCCCAAACACTTTGATTCCCTTACTGATCAAGTATCTATCTATCTCAGCCTTAATTATACACAAGGACTCTATCCCCACAGGTCTCTGTGGTAATGAGTTTCAAAGGCCCTCTGAGACAAGAAATTCCTCCTCATTTCAGACATAAACTGGTGCCTCTTTATTCTGAAGCAATGCCCCCCGGTCCTATGTTCTCTCATGAGGGAAGATTCTGCAATATTTGTCCAGATCTCTGGATACGGACTTAAGCCAACAAAAGTCCTGATGTGAGGGCTAAATGTTTGTTTTTGGTTCATGAAACATGAACTGGTCCAAATAGGCATTTACAGTATAGTACTTCCTTGCCTTGGAGCCGTGCATATGGTGAGTCAGCCATTTCAGGCTGCTACTTCTGCTCCATCTGTGCCTTTGTACCACAAATGGGATGAGGCTGTCCATTGTGGATTACAGATGTGCAAAAGTGCTTTTCTTAACAGTCAGAAGGCTGAGGTTGTGAGTACAGGGCTCCTTCTTGCTGAGGTTCAGATGTGGTAAGTGTGCCTTTCAGGGAATCATCACCTTTCCACTCGCACCTCTCTGTCGTAATCTAAATTTGTTGCAGGGAATATCAGATCCTTCAAAAGTTGCACCAAGATATAAGGTGAGTTTTTATACTTGCCTAAGCGTCTAGTCCTGGCCTGCTAAATTTGTGTGTGCCGGTGAAAATGGAGGAGTTAGTCATTGTGATTTTCATTCCACTCCTACACTGAAGAACCCAACGCCAATGGGTCAGATTTTGCATCAAAATCATTGCTTTGAAAAATACCATTTGCACACTAACATGTATCTGAACCCAGATAAAAATTTGACCTTGAGGTGAGAATAACAGCACTAGGGAAACATCCACAACACACATCCGCATCCACACTATCCCCCACACCCAAAACTCTCCCCAACCCTAAATGCTAACAAGTAGGATGTAATCATTGTGTCATAGGTCACTGTATCCTCTCCCCTCAATCCTTCCCCCATGTCCTCTAATAACTCTTCACCAAACCCAATACCTCTCTCAGCTGCTTTTACTGCTCTTTCCCAACCCCACATTTCCCCTACATGCACTCTACACAGAAATAAAGCTAAGGAATATTTTTTGGTGTCAGATTGTTCAATCATGGCATTGGTTGGGCTGAAGACAAAGAATTTCAGTTTCCTCCTTTAAGTATTGAAAACATTACACATTTAAATGCTCAAAACATTTCACACTGACACAACTGTTTGTAATGTTGGGTTTCTATTGAGTTTATCTTATGCTTTTTGCCCTCAGCAAACCATGAGGGAGAAAATTTTCACCCCTCTAACTGTGGAAAGTGCAGTTGATGCCAGGTAAGAATGTGATTGTTTTCTTTCACTCCATGATAGTGATCAATTAAAATCTGCCAAATGTTCCTTGTGGTGCTGCAATGGTTATGGGTGAGGAGGGAAGCTACTGCTTGTAATGCTGTGCTACTTTTGGTGAAAGCTAATTGGAGATAAAATCAGTGACATTAGATTGATGGTGTGAAAATAATGTGCTGGAGAAAATATATTAGCTGATATTTTGTTGACTATTTTACATTCAGAGAAATGCAGTGCCCTTCTGTGAATACCATTTGTGCTCTGTGTTCATTTAGTGGAATGATCAAGACACTTGCTCATTGATTTCCCTGTGGCAGATTTGCATGGTTTCATCTTGAAAGAAAAATTGCTTGATGGAGAGACTGATGTTGGGTGGTTTATTGAAAAGTTGGATGTAGAGAGGCTGAAATTCCCGAGGGTTGATTTCTCGTTATTCTGCTGTGATGCAGACATAACCCAGAGAGAGATATTTATTTGTTCATGGGATGTAGGCACACTGGTTAGGTCAGCATTTATTGCCCAGTCCTTGAGAAGATGCTGATGAGCTGCCTTCTTGAACTATTGCATCCTGTGGAAGGTAGATCAACTCACAGTGCTGTTAGGAACAGAGTTCCAGGATATAATCCAGCCACAGTGAAAGACCAATGATACATTTCTAAGTCAGGATGGTGTGTGGCTTGGAGAGGAACTTACAAGTGGTAATGTTCCCATGTATTGCTGCCTTTGCCCTTTCAGGTGGTAAAGGTTTCATGTTTGCATGTCAATATATTGACAATGACCAGAGACTGTGTGGAGTTTCAGTCCAAGATTCATAGGATTTCTACATGAATGAAAATATGAGCCCTGGAACTATTGTAGGTATATTGTTAGAACTCTAATAGCATGAATCATGCCTCTCCAGTGTGTTGGAGGTTCCATCAATCTCCTGTGTCAACAAATACTGAATAACTGGAAAAATAGTAGAGGAATTTCAGAGATCTCTGGACACATATATCGTGGATTGGACTAAAAGAAGGTCATGGGTTGAAGCTCATGGGCAGTTCAAAACTGAAAATTAAATGAAAACGTTAGCTTTGAGCATTAAAGAAATTTTTGATGTACAAGGGAGTCATGAGTTATGGAAAGCAGGTAGGAAAGTGGAGCTGACTGCAGATTAGACTGGAATGGTTGAATGGCCTACTCTTCTCCCTAACTTTATGTTCTGAGAAAATGCAAACCATTGCCCATCAGGAAGCAGAGAGGTGATCTTGGTTTACAGCAGGGTAGGATATTTTGGATGAGCTGAAGTTTATAGAAAATGGGAGACAGGGCAAGAAATCATGAAATTTTTCAAATCTGGAAATCACAAATGCATTTATGTTGAAGGTGGTTAATAATACAGAACTGAAAGTAGAAAGAACAAAGGCCTCAGCTAAGGGATAGTTTAAGATACTGAAACTTTGAATGTTCTGGATTAGCCTGAGACAATGGCCAGGGATGGAACTGGAATTAGGAACGGGGGAATGGATTTGGGGATGTATTCAAAATGGCTTTAGTACTCACAATATTTAGCTTGAGGCAATTGTGACAAGCAACATGAAAAATCAGAGGCAAGAGATAGTCGTGACAAACTGTGGAGAAATAGTACTGAATGAGGTTTAAAGCATCCATGTGAATAATATTGCCAAGGGCAGCTAGGTCAGAGTTTTTCTAATTGATACAAGTTCATGGACCAGGATTGTTGAAGTAATTGCTGTTCTTTTCTTGCAGAGATGCTGTTGCCAAGATTCTTTACTCCTTGCTCTTCAGTTGGCTCACTGACAGGATAAACAAGTTGGTTTCCCCAAAGACAGAATCCTTGTCCATAGCAATTTTAGATATTTACGGATTTGAGGTATGTTTACTTTGCTGAAAGGAAACAGTGGAAAAATGGCAAGTCATTAATTAGCTTATCATGTTAAATGAAAAAGAATCCTAACTCCATCAGGGTTTTATAAAAACAACCTCTGCATCAGCCACATCTTAACCATGACAGAACCCTTCGTCTGTGTCAGGATTCTTGGCCATTGAGGAATTTATAAAGCAAGCTCCAGTAGATGGAAAATCAAATCACTGTGGCCAAAATTTTTTTTAAAAACTATGATGCCCTGAATTTTATTTTCTAAAAGTTATTCATTGCTTTGCATCCCCTCCTGTCACCTCTGTTCTTGCCTGTCCCCACAACCCTCCTTTTTCCATTAGCACACAGTAAGCAACTTCATACTGCATCTACATTTAAAAAGGAACCAAAAGAAATCAGGAGAGAAAGCAAAAGGGACAGCAAATTCAGATGAGATGGAAATTCAAGTTTTGAGAGAAGTTCTGAATAAAACTCAACAAAATAATCAAGCTATTCTTAAATGTTTGCAGCCCATGTTTCCTTGCACGTACTGTATACATGATGTCCATACATTTAGCTTCAAAACAAGATGAGGAAATACTTGCCCATAACATAATACAACACTGGATTCATGTAGAAGAAAATAATCCTTACTTACTGTAGGTAAATAGATTTGTGAATGCACACTACAATTAAATAACTTACATGTTCAAGTCTCAGAGGCAACTGAACCACTTTTCTTAACACATAAAATGAGCAATTTCTCCAAACAATTTTTGAGTGATGCACTGATGTCTGTAACCCTGAACACTCCAATTATTCATTTGTCTTGTTCACAGGATTTGTGTGTTAACAGCTTTGAGCAGTTATGTATTAATTATGCTAATGAGTACCTACAATACTTCTTCAATAAGATCATCTTCAAATTGGAGCAGGTAATAGATTTAAAGTTTTGTTTTTAATTTTATGTGACTGCAAGATGTCTATTTTCCTTTTGTCAGATAGATGTATACAAATATCTGTGAATATGATGAAAGATCAACAATGTGGACTAAGAACTGTTTCTCTCCTTGAGATGCTGTCAGATTTGCTGAGTATTTTGTGTTTTAATATCTGATTTCCAGCAGCATTTTGCTTTGGTGATCTCTCTTCACGTGAACGTTGCAATCTTTTTTTTCAACTTAATGTTATCAAATGATAGTTGCACCTCCAAATTCACTGCATCTTTCATCTCTCTCTTTCAGCAAAGAGCTCACTGAATGGTACACTTACCTCAGGACCATGTAATGGTGTGCCAAAATACTGTACCAGTTGTTCCCTGTGAATTTATAATTCTGTGCTAAGACAAAGTTCTAGTCCTGTACTTAAACCATAAAATGGTTTGCTAATGCACTGTCCCAGTTCAGTATTTGGACCATACAATGGTCTGTAAAATACATCAGTGCTGGACAGGACCATATAATGATGCATAGCATTCCATTTACATGCTGTACAGGCACTACATAATGGGGTGAAGCACACTAACCCAATGCATACTGGGATGATATAAATGTGTGCTACTGTATTCTCTCAATCCTCTACTGGGGCTGTACATTGCTATTCTAATGTACTGTCCCATTCCTGTATAATGATTGATCAATATACATAGTCCTTTAATTCTGCAATCACGGCTGTCCCGTGGGACAGTGAATGGATGTCCTATCTAGTATGTCACTGAGTTGTACAATTTGAAAATATTTGATGTTGTTAATTTGACAGTGTATGTTAAACCAACTGATCTCTTCTGCAATTGCTGTGCTGTGTATTTTGGGTTTAGTGAGGGCAAAAATAGTCAATGTCTACATTATTGAACCTTGTGTAATTTAGAGAATGTGTTCTGTCATATGCTTTGACAGCTACTAGCTAAGTTCACCCCTGAAGATTGGTCAATAGGGTTAAATCGCGGGGAAACCGAAATCCAATCCAGTTACATCATCATTACCTAGAGTGGGGTTGGAGAAACCTGCAGGCAACATGAAGATCAGTTTGAACCGAACCACCCTGTTTTATTTGATCAAGTTAATTTTCTTCACCTTTGAATAATTTTAACTCCATGTATATTCCGTTTACAGGAGGAATATATCAGAGAACAGATCGATTGGAAGGAAATTACTTTCAGTGACAACCAGACTTGCCTCGATCTCATTTCACAGAGGCCTCATGGGATCCTTAGGATACTGGATGACCAAAGCACCTTCCCACAGGTTGGAAGGATGTAAATTAGAGCCATTCCTGCTATTGACTAAACACTATCTTAAAGATTGCTGATTCCAATCTCCCTCTCTGTTTTCTCTCCTTCTTTCTCTCTTTCAGGGTGTCCCTGAAATTTACAAAATACAAGGTCATCAACAGTAAAATTAAAGTCAGATTAACCAGACATTCAATAGGGACAATGTGATCTCTTCCTAAGTCTGAATGCTAGATAGTTGTAGGATTTGTTGAACCTTTAAATAATAGGTTGTGTGACTATAACATTCTGTTCTTTCAAAACAGGCAACTGACCACACTTTCCTGCAAAAATGTCACTATCACCATGGCAACAACCCTCTGTACTCAAAGCCAAAGATGCCTCTGCCTGAATTCTCCATTAAACACTATGCTGGGAAAGTGACATATCAAGTAATTATCATTCTATTTTTACAACCTACCTCATCACTAATTCACACAGTTGTTGCTTGTAAAGGGCAGATCCTGTCATTGAGTTTAAAACTTCAGTCCTGTCATTAAGTGTCTTCTTACTGAGTATTTGCTTCACAAATTGCATCATCAGGTTTGGGAGAAGTTGCAGGAACTAGAAAATAATACAGGAAAATTGAGAATAGGAGGGATTGACAAAGGAGAAATCAAATGTGAAACTTTAGTTCCAGTAGTATTCAATAGTAACTCACTGAAGTTTCACACTAATAATCATACTAATGACACACGGATACCTTCATAACCAATCAACATAACATAACTCATTGAAGTGTCACTATAGTGAGTAGATGTAATACCTGAATATCTGGTCAATTATTAGTAATAATCAGATTACCTCTTGATATTGACCTTGTTATTTACAGCCAAAATCCCCTTGCACTACAAAGAGTCCTATCAGGCAATGTCATTAATGTCATTTATAATAGGTCCAAAATCTCTCCATCTTACCTCAAACTCTGGTTTTGCTAGGCCCTTGGAGAAGGTTGTATTGCTGGGAGCCTCAGTCAGACCAACTATCAGAGAACAGTTCATAACCATTTAAAACCATGCCTGGCGCATCAAGAGCAGGTTATCCATAGTGTAAATTGTGATTTATGGTCCTGTCAATGGTGCAGTAGAGGAGGAGGTAGACACAATATGAAGAGAATAAATCCTATATAAGTGTGACTTAAAAGATTGACTGGTCCCAGGAGGACCAGTTCCACCACAGAACACACCAGACGGCCTCCTTCTTTAGTGACCGCAATTTCCCTTCCCATGTGGTTAAAGATGCCCTCCAACGCATTTCGTCCACATCCCGCCCCTCCGCCCTCAAACCCCACCTCTCCAACTGTAACAAGGACAGAATCCCCCTGGTGCTCACCTTCCACCCTACCAACCTTCGCATAAACCATATCATCCGACGACATTTCCGCCACCTCCAAACAGACCCCACCACCAGGGATATATTTCCCTCCCCACCCCTTTCCGCCTTCCGCAAAGAC
>NC_057730.1:29252121-29325219 GCF_004010195.1 Chiloscyllium plagiosum
TTCAACAGTTTCCTCACTTCCCCTTCCCCCACCTCACCCCAGTTCCAAACTTCCAGCTCAGCACTGTCCCCATGACTTGTCCTACCTGCCTATCTTCTTTACCACCTATCCACTCCACCCTCCCCCCCCGACCTATCACCTTCATCCCCTGCCCCATTCACCTATTGTATTCTATACTACTTTCTCCCCAACCCCACCCCCCCTCTCATTTATCTCTCCACTCTGCAGGCACCCAGCCTCTATTTCTAATGAAGGACTTTTGTCCAAAACATCGATTTTCCTGCTCCTCGGATGCTGCCTGACCTGCTGTGCTTTTCTAGCACCACTCTAATCTAGACTCTGGTTTCCAGTATCTGCAGTCCTTGTTTTTACCTTACCGTCTACCATGTAAAAGAGGCACCCTGTACAGATATAATGTAATCTCTAGATGACTGAAGGTAGTGAACATGGAAATTAGAAAGGCCCCAGTCACATTCTTCCTCTCCTTTTTTAGATGTGGAGCTGGTGAATTACAGATGTTACACTTCTGATCCAAAAAAGCAGAAAATCTCAGAAAGTAATGGCCAATAAGCCATAGGTCAGTGGTAGGAAACTTGGAGAAGCAATCATCCAAGACAAAATCTATTGGCATTTGAAAAAGTGTGAGCTGATAACTAAAAGTTAAACACAATTTTCCTTCTATAAATCAAGGCACCTGAGAAATAAGTGTAGGATTGGACTACTAGCAGACACAAGATAACACTGTTTCTTCATTGCAGCTTGGGACTCCCTTACTCACAGTGTGGGTGTTGTACTGCAGATGTACCTCCCCCATGGTGGTTCACCACCAAAATCTCAAGGGCAGTTGAGGATGGGAAAGTAAATGCTGGCCAAACAGTGATATTCACTTCCCATGAACAAATAAAAGGAATGTAGTATAGAAGTCCATGTTTACATTCATCAACAATCCTCAGTGCTGATGTGGCACTGCTCATTGGAAATTCCTAAATTCTAGAAGTTGGGTAGAACACTTTAATCACATCGTCAATTGGCCTTTATTTACCAATGAAGAAGCAATCGACAAACTGCCACAGGTTGTCATCAACTGCTATTTTAATGACCCTCTCAATGCTACTTGAAATGATGAAAGTTATCAAACCCCCTGACGAACTGCAAAGCGCCAGGAACTTTTTTATTCTCTGTTGAGGTCCATAAGATCTGATCGTGAAGTTCATTGAACTCTTTCAATCGATGTGAGAACAAGGATCCACCCTCCAAGAATAAAAAGATGTATTCATTATCACTTTGTGGAAGGGAAAAGTAATTCAACAAACTTGCAACAAACCAAGAAGATTCTCACTTCTGTCCATCGCTGGCAAACTCTTCGCAATAGATGCCCAATTAAGGGCTTTTATTGATTTTGGGGCAGGAAGGCCATCTGCAAGTCTTTCCACTCTGAACTTAATTTAGGTAGAGGTAGAAGGATGGCAGGGTCCTTACCTACCACCCTCAGACCCCATAACTACCCCCACAACCAGGAGGAGGGTATCAAATTCTATCCAATGATTTGAGAATAGTATGCAATACAAATAGGATAAAAAGCAGTTGGGAGAAAAAGAGGAATTTGGTGTCAAGGGATTGAATAATTAAATGGTAGCTCTAGTTGTGCTTGGTTAATTTGTCAACTGAATAGTCTCTTTCTCCTTGCTTTCTTGCTTTGTCATGGGGATGAACAGAACCATTTTTCTGTTTCTATTTCTCACAGGTCTACAAATTTATTGAGAAGAATCATGACCAAGTTCGACAAGATGTCATAGAGTTGTTTATCAACAGCAAAATAAAGGTGAGTTGGTAAGATTTGTTTGTCTGACAACTCAATGGTTATATGTGACTGATTTTAGTGACTGTTGGAAAAGCCTTTAGTCTTAATAATGCCAAGAAACATCAGGGATGACAGAGGAGTATTCTGCTCAGGCCACCTTAGCCAAATGGACACGTACAGGTTAGCTGCCTGATGGTGTGCCCCATTAAATCCCAGACTTACATACTGACTGATCATAATTACAAGTTTCTACAGTCTTGAAACCAGATATCTGAATGGTGATCTGGAATGTTGTTTGAAACTGTGACAATAGTTATGGGATCTTAGATGTAAACCAGTAAAAGCTATACTTTCGATAGATGTTCACTATTTCCTCACTCAGTGATATTAATCACCATGTGGAAGAAACTCCTAAATGAAGTAACCTTGGAATTCACATAAGCATTTATATGTAGGACCACGCTGAGTAGATTAAAGGAGGACTTCATCTGTAACAATGTTGTGATAATTAATCAAATTTCCACAGATCATTCAAAACTAAACCCAGAAAAAGCACTGTAAATATTCAGAAGGTCTGGCAGCATGATGAGTGGGAACAACAGAGTTAGTGTTTCAGATCGTGATAGCTTTCTTTACCACGCACAAACCACTGGTTGTTGGCACAATGGCAATTTAAGTAGGTACACAAATAAGGTACACTAAATGTGCTGCTCACAATACAGTCTCTACATTGGGAAGACCAAGTACAGATTGTCACCACTTTTGTGGAACCTGTCTGTTGAGTCCACAAATATGACCCTGAGCTTTTTATCTGTCATCCACAACCTTGAATACATTTAACAAACCAAGCTCTACACCCTCTGGGTAAAGAATTTCATAGATTCTCCATCCTCTGAGAGAAGAAATTCCTTCTCACCTCAGTCTTAAATGGGCAACCCCTTACTCTGAGATTATGCTGTCTGGTCCAAGAAGATTTTGCTGGCGATGGGAGAAGTGATGTACATCTTGGATTGTTGCAGATTTGTTGAGCTCCTTTGCCACCTACAGGGCTAAAATGGAGGAACCTCTGGGAGGATGATTCTTTATTCTCACATAGACTGAAAGAATTCAGTGAGCTTCTTGACCAGGCCTTGTAGACCTACGCTAGTAACAACATCAACTCTTGGAGCTTTGCAGCTAAATAAGAGGCTTATAGCTTTCTCTACCCAGCCCATGGGCGGCACGGTGGGCGGCATGGTGGCACAGTGGTTAGCACTGCTGCCTCACAGCGCCTGAGACCTGGGTTCAATTCCCGCCTCAGGCGACTGACTGTGTGGAGTTTGCACGTTCTCCCCGTGTCTGTGTGGGTTTCCTCCGGGTGCTCCGGTTTCCTCCCACCATCCAAAGATGTGCAGATCAGGTGAATTGGCCATGCTAACTTTCCCGTAGTGTTAGGTAAGGGGTAAATGTAGGGGTATGGGTGGGTTGCGCTTCGGCGGGTCGGTGTGGACTTGTTGGGCCGAAGGGCCTGTTTCCACACTGTAAAGTAATCTAATCTAATCTAATGTGCTGACATCCTGCTATCTGTGACCCAGTGCTGTGTTACAGTGAAGTTTAATGTGACATCAAGGAATAGCACTATATCTTTCAGTTAGATATTTTACATCCTTGTGGATTCAACGTTGAGTTTAATAATTTTAGGCCATTATCATTGATCCCCCATTTTGTTTCTTCTTCTTTGCACTTCTTCAACTAAAAGCCCATGTTTTAGGTAGTATATTAGTTTGCATAGAATATTTGCTAACTAATGGAGAACAGAGAGTTGGAATAAAGGGCTGATTTTCAGGATGGCAACCTACAGCTAGTTGAGTGCTACAGGGGTCAATGCTAGAACCACATTATTTACAATATATATTAATGACTTGGTTGAGGGAAGTGAATGTATTCTAGCCAAGTTTGCAGATGGCACAAAAATAGGTGGGAAGGCAAGTAGTGAGGATGCCACAAAAAGTCAGCAGAGGGTTACAGATGAGTTAAGCGAGTGAGCAAAAGCTTTGCTTATGAAATATAATGTGAAAAAATGTGAAGTTATGCACCTTTACAGGAAGAGAAGAACTGAATATTATTTAAATGGGGAAAGACTACAGAAAGCTGCAGCACAAGAATTTGGGAATCCTAAAAAGCTAGCATACAAGTACAGCAATAATAGGGACGGCAAATGGAATGCTGGCCTTTAATTCAAAGGAACTGGAGTATAAACATAGAAAGACCTTACTAAAACTCTGCAAGGCACAAGTTGGATGATACCAAGAATATTGTAGACAGTTTTGGAGGAAAAATATACTGGCATTGGAGGCAGACCAGAGAAAGTTCACTCAGTTGATCCCAGGTATAGAAGATTTTTCTTATGAGGAGACATTGAGTAGGTTCAAACTGTATTCAATGGCATTTAGAAGTCTGAGAGGTGAACTTTTTAAAACACATATGGCCTTATGAATTGTATTCATCTTGAAACATTAATGATGTTTTTCTCTCCATAAATGCTGCTAGACCTGCTGAGTATTTATAGCATTTTGTCTGTCAATTTCAGATTTGCACATCTGCAAATTATTAATTAATGTGCACAATTCTTCAAAGTAACTTGCTCTCACTCCTCATCTAGTATCATCTCTACCCACTGTCTTAACCCTGACCTCCAACTTTCAAGCATAAGCCCTAACACTAAGCCTAGTCCTAACCCAAAGCACTAGATGAGCTTTGAGAAACCACTAAATTGATTAACTAAGCTATATTAATGACAGAAATATAACTGACTAATCAAATTGATTTATTGTGCTTATTAGATTCTGACTAGTCTCTTTGGACAAACCAGGAAAGTGATGTCAACTGGGAACAATACTATTAACCGCAGATACCAGGCTCCCACTATAGCAGCAAAATTCCAACAGTCTCTGATGGAACTGGCCGAGAAGATGGAAAGGTACGTTCAGAACAGGCAGGCAATCCTTTCCTTTCCCCATCCTGAATCACACACTTCCATCCACTTAACCATCACCCAGTCTGCATTATTCCCCTTCTCAGCTCAGCACCCTGTTCCCCCTAACTGACTAACTCTTTAAACCTAACACCTAGATCTAAATGATAATGCTAAAACTAACCTCAATTCTTGCATTATTCTTCCCTTTCCAACTCAACTCCTCACTAACTCTAATCCTAAACATACTTCACTTACTGCACTTTGGTTGTTCTGGTTACTCTGGTAAACACCACAATTAACTTTTAAAACGTAATTTTAACCCAGTAAATTCTCCCGAAGTCCTAACCAATAGTCTCAACACAACCAATTCATCTTATAGCTGTTTATGGGATCAAGTGTGTATACGTTTGCAGGCGTGTTTGCCACGTTGAAACATATCCACTCCATTTAAAGTAATTTCTTGTTTGTGAAGCACTTTTGATTTTGATTTTCTGTAATAAAAGCAAAATGTTCTGGAGAAACTCAGCAGCTGTAGAGAGAGTAACACAGTTAACATTTCAAGTCTAGTTAAATTGAAATCATATTGGACTTGTACTATTAATTCTGTTTCTCTCACCACAGATATTGCCAGATCTGCAGAGTTTCTCAAGCACTTTGTTTTAATTTCAGATTTCCAGCTTCTGCAGTATTTTGCCTTTATGTAAGATTTTATCTGATGTGATAAGGAGTAATATAAATGTATGCTTGTCCTTATTTCAAGTATTTTTTTCACAGAGTGCAGTCTTGATTTGATAAACTTACCATCATAAAAACATGTTCTGTTTTTTTCAGCTGCAATCCTTTCTTTGTCCGCTGTATCAAACCAAACAATAAAAAGGTAAAAGCAACTAATAGCAGGAAAAACAAAGTTGTCCTTGAAGTCCGAGGAATGTATTAATTGAAGGTCAATACCTCTTGTTAGTTTGTAACTGTGTGTTTTCAGGAGAACCTTAACTGTGGAGCCAAAGGCTACAATGCAGCATATTAGAAAAATTGAAATTGAAAGTGAAAGAAGTATTTAGATTCCTAAGGGACATAATAACTTGAACTGCACATGAGATATGGAGATTGGAACAAAGTCTCAAACTGGGGGCACAGACTTCAGCACCAGTACACACACAATTATCTATGCAGAGAGAAGTGAGTGTCTGTTAAGAACAGGCTAAATTTCAGGCAGAAGTGGATATTTGTTTTAGGGGACAGTCAATTGAGTAGATTAACACTTTGCGCCAGTCAAATTGATTGCACTCTTTGTCCTCCCTTACTTTTCATTTGTTCTAAGGTGAGTTTAACCAGTAAAAGATAATTCACTGAGCCAAAGGAAAGTCTACAGCTTGAAAGAAAGGGAAACCAGAGTGAGATAAGAAATTGCATAGTGAAAAAGACTACTGTAAGAAAAAACTATTGTCACTCTAATTTCAACACAGTGAAGATGCAATGCAATGACAGATCATATGGAATGGATTACTTGTAGTGTATGAGAAAGGGAGGGATGAGCATAGGTGCGTTGATCATCGTAATTCTGCGAGAGTAGGCAGAGATGCAAGGGTCTCAGCTAGTGAAGATAGTGAGTGATTGAGTAACATGGAAAATTCCAGTTTTGACACTGTTCGTTTTAGTATCCCTCAATTTGGAAACTGCTGTGACATTCACTGAAAGCTGGATCCGTATTAGTGAGGATGGCATAGAGGTGAGATGTCTTTCTCAGACAGTCCAATATCATGTTGACACTCATACATGAAGATTCGCACTTGAGCAAGATATTAGAATATGTTCTGGAATTGTTTGCCAGCAAGGAGTTAATTTGTGATGGAGGCAAGGGAAGGGCAGAAAACAAGACAAGAATTTACCACAGAGGTTGAAAGAAATAGAAGGACAACCTATCAGATGACAAACTGAGGTGAACTTCTCACTTTCTATCATAGGAGTCCGAACTTTTTGAGGTCGATGTTGTCAGCTTACAGCTACGCTATTCCGGAGTTCTAGAAACTATCCGTATCAGGAAGGAGGGATATCCTGTCCGTATTACATTTGATAATTTTATCAAGAGGTCAGTGTGGGATCTGTCTATACTGGAATGTTGTTTCATACAAAATGCACTAATTTTTAAATCGCCATTTCTACTAGACTTCCATTATCAGATAGGCAAATCTTCAGAGAATTTGGTGACACTGGAGCTTAACTGTGTTCCACTCTTTGGGCCTTGAATTTGATTCCAGTCTGATAATGATTCAAAGACTGTTTATCCTGTTCACTTCAAGAAGCAGAGAAGGTCAGTCAAGAAATGGTGACACTGATCAATTTGGATTGTGAGGTCTGTAGTCTTTAGAATGCAGCACAATGTTAACAAAGTAAGTTGAGGAGTTCCACTGCTTTGAGATGATGGAAATAATGACTTAAATAAAAGAAAAACAAATTCACATTTATACACTGCCTTAAACGTCCTCAAAACATTGCAATCACTCAAGTGCAACTATTGCTGTGATTCAACACAATGAACCTTCAAAGAAAGCTTTAGACACCAGAGAAAAATATCTATAACTGAATGGACAATCTCAATTCAGGCTCTTACTATACAAAGATTTAATGTTGGTGCAGGAGGATATGAGTTTGTGAATAGAAGTTAAATCAAGGTGAGACTGAGCATACAGTTCACTTCATGCAGATGTAACTTCTGATTGCCAGTCTGTGCCCTACCCACTGTGTCAGTCTTAAATTCCAATTGCAGCTGTATCTGATTTTCCATTCATTTCAATTACAGGCAGAAGATTTTGGTGGATCCATTCGAATTTTTAATTCATAATCATTGAACTTCACAACTCCCTTTTATTTGACATCAGAATGTGAATGATGCTGTCATGTGCAGCATTTATTGTTCATCTCTAGCTGCCCTGAGAAGGGAAGTGTTGGGTCAGTTGTAACACAACTGGTGACAAAACCACTTCAGGAGGCATTAAGATTGAACCACATAGTGTAAGACTGGAGGCCCAACCCACTGGAATGTAGAGTCACATTCCTTGAAGGACATTGGAAAGGGATTTACAGCTTCTGACACTACAACTACCTTGATTTCAACCCTTAGCCTTTGCTACAACATCCAGTCACATCTGTAACATGATTGTTAGAATTCAAATGGCTGACCTAAAGAGAAGGATATTCAGCTTGGTTCATCATTGCAGTCACCAAAATGCAAAATATCCCAAGGGTAGATATTCTCTTCTCCTTCTTCCACATTGGCCTTCTCTCAAAACCTCTCCTTTGTAGTCTTGGTCCTGATTCAGCCTTAATTTGATTTCCTTCTTCAACTGTCCCTTAGTCTTCCCCAAATAAATAGGCTCCGAGTCGAGTTCTGGATCTCCACTTCAAAAAAGAATATGAATTAAACTGACAGCTGATAAAAGAACTGAGAAATTTTTCAGAAAGGAAGATGTGAGGATGCTGAACTAATAGAGTGGCCAAAGGACTTGCAATTTTACATTTTACAGCCTCCGTAATTTGAAAATGTTTTTGTTTGGCAAATATTCATTTCTTATAAATGAGGGAACTGTATTGTTGGCCAAACAAGATTAGTAACACAAACTTTTCTTGCAGGTACAAAATCTTATTGGGATTGACAAATCAGATAAAGGCAGACGGAGAAAACTGTACAACCATCTTGAAACAGATTGTACCTGTCAGCAAAGGAATGTACAGCATCGGGCTCACCAAGGTCTGATCAGAAATTTATCCATATGACAATCTCAAATCCACTTTGACATTATCAACTGTTACCGTCCCTTGTATTATAGTTGCCTAATCCCTATCCTCCTATTTCTGTCCTCTCTTCAAGACATTAATTATTGCTCGGTACAATTCCACAGACACTAACTCTTGCTGTGGTACATTTCTACAGAAACTGAATCTTGTAGGTGTGCAGTCCACAGGCACTGACTTTCACTGCAGAGAAACATAGGAACTACTAGGAGTTCGGTGGGTAGGTTGGTTAACCATGGGAAATGCAGGGTTGCAGGGAGAGGGAAGGGGTGGATCTGGGTGGGATGCTCTTCAAAGTGTCAGTATGGATTCAATGGGCTGAATGGCCTGCTTCCACACTGTAGGGATTCAACAAGCCTGGCTCATCAAGCCTGTTCTGCCATTCAACATGATCATGGCTGATTTTCTTTCTCATTGCCATATTTCTGCTTTCTCCCCATACTCCTTGACACTTTAACATCTAGAAATTTATCTGTTATCTTCTCAAATTTATTCAGTGATTTAGCATCTGCAGCTTTCTATAGTAGAGAATTCCACAGGTTCATCACTATCTCAGTGAAGAAATTTCTCATCATCTCAGTCCAAACCCGGAATCCTAAGTCCATGGCACTTGTTCAGGACTCCCTGCATCCAGTTAATTCAACCCTCTCAGAACGTTATATGTTTCAATTAGATCCCCTTTCATTCTTCTAAACTTTAGTGACTACAAGCCCAGTTGACCCAATCTGTCCTTACATAACAAAACATGGCAGCTCAGTGGTTAGCACTGCTGCCTCTCAGTGCCAGGGACCCAGGTTCGATTCCAGCCTCAAGCAACTGTCTATGTGAATTTTTTACATTCTCCCTGTGTCTGTGTGAGTTTCCTCCCACAGTTCAAATATGTGCAGGTTAGGTGAATTGGCCGTGCTAATTTGCCCATAGTGTCCAGGGATGTGCAGGCTAGATGGATTAGCCATGGTAAATGCAGGGTGAAAGGGTTGGAGTGGCTCTGGATGGGATGCTTTTTGGAGGGTCGGTGTGAACTTGGCTGGCCAAATGGTCGGCTTCCGCACTGTATGGGATTCTATGATGATAATCTATGAAAGCTGTCACTCTAGGAATCAGCCTAGTGAACCTTTGCTGCTTTCCTGATATGGCAACTACATCTTTTCTTTGGAAAGGAGACCAAAACTACACACTATACTCAGGGTGTGGTCTCACCAATATCCTGTACTGCTACAGTAAACCTTCTTGTTTCTCTGCTCAAACCATCTTGCAACGAAGGCCAACATACCATTGGCCTTCGTAATTGTTTGACTGTACCTCCGTGCTTGCTTTCAAGACTTGTATGCCAGGACTCCCAGGTCATTTTGTACATTAACATTTCATAATCTATCACAATTTAAATACTTCTGTTTTTGTGTTGTGGTTTTCCTACCCAAGTGTGCAGTTTCACACTTATTCACACTTATCCACACAGCTCTGCAATTGCATGCATTTGCCCACATAGTCAACTTGTCAAAATCACCTTGAAGTCTCTTTATATCCTCCTCACCACTCATAATCCCACCTAGTTTTTTGCTACGAGCAAACTTGGAAATATCACATTTGACTCCTTTGTCCAAATTGATGATATATATTTTGTGAATAGCTGAGGACCAAGCACTGATCCATACAATACTTTCCACTCCATAAATGACTGATTTGTTCCTTCTTTGTTTCCTGTCTGTTGACTAATTCTCAGGCCTTGCCAGTGTACTTGCCATGTAACTTTACCACATGTACCACAGATACAGACTATTGCTTGAGGTACAGTCCACAGGCACTGGCTGTCAATAGGTAAAGTTACACTGGGGCATAGATCCAAAGGTGCTAACTTTCATGGGGTACAGACCCACAGGCACTGCCTGTCATTGAGTTCCACAGATCCCTACCCTTAATCGTGGACAGTCCCAAAGCAATGGTCTGTTTGCTAAGTTATGGTTTCATTGAACCTGAGTCCTGGAGTATAATTGCCTGCTAACTTGCTTTTTGAAGAATATCATTCCATGGGTATTAAGTCTTGTTAGGATATTTTCTACATGCAGTGAGTCTTTGTCGATATAAAATTCCATGGGAATAATTATTTCTGAGTGACAGTTTGAGGGAAGCTTGGCCTTGTTGCTGTATGGTTCCAAAGGTGCTGAGGTTCCTCATTTGGAGAGAGTAGAAAGAGGTTGGTCTTTGCTAATGTAATTCCACGGGAAGGGATCACCTTCCAGAATTTTAACTTAATTGACTGTTCACTTTCCATATCATAGAATGGTTACAGCACAGAAGATGGGGATTCAGCTCTTTCAATCTGTGCTGGTTCTCTGCTAGAGTATTTCACCTAGTCCTACTCCCATGCCTTTTTCTCTATGACCCAGAAATCATTTCTCTTCAAACAAGTATCCAAATCTCTTTCGGAAGCCTCAACTGAATCTTCCTCCACCACACTGATTCCACTCACTGCATAAACTGACATATATAATTCTCGACAAATTTTATTAAAAACTGAATATTAGGCACTAACATTTGTACTAGCTGGTGTGCTAATATTCAATAGAACAATATTTGGAAACTTTTTCTTATCTGTTCATGAGATGTGCGGATCACTGGCTAGTACAGCATTAATTGTCAATCCCTAACTACCCTTAAGAAGGTGGTAGTGAGCTGCCTCCTTCAAACATTGCAGTGCTTAGCTTGCAGGGACACTCATAATGCTATTAGAGTGATAGTTCCAGGCTTTTGACTCAGTGACAGTGAAGGAACAGTGATATAGTTCCAAGTCAGGATGGTATGTGTCTTGGAGGGGAACTTGCTGACGGTGATATTCTCATGCATGTGCAGTTCTAGTTTTTCTAGGCGGTAGAGGTCATGGGTTTGGAAGGCACAGTCTAAGAAACCTTGGTATGTTACAGCAGTGTATCTTGTAGATGTGCATTGGTGGAGCAAGGAATGAATGTTGAAGGTGTTGGATGGGGTGCCAATCATGGGAACTGCTTTGTTCTGAATTGTGTCAAACTTCTTGAATGTAATTGGAGCTGCACTTGTCCAGCTCTTGGGCCTTGTAGATGGTGGGCAATCATTGGTGGATCAGGAGTTGAGTTGCTCGCTGTAGATTTCCAAGCCTTTGACCTGTTCTTGTAGCCACATAGTTTATATGACTAGTCCAGTTCAGCTTGAGGCTAATGATAATGCCCAGGATGTTGATTGTGTAAGATTCAGCACTGGTAAAGTCATTGATCTCAAGGGAGATATGTTAGATTTTCAATTGTTAGAAATGGTCAATGCCTGGCATTTGTGTGGCATGAACATTACTTATAACATATTGTGATTCGGTTTTGTTTCAGCTTTTTCTCAAAGAGAATTTATATCAGGCCTTAGAGAGCAAACGGGATGGCCTCCTGCTCATTGCCTCCCTGACCTTACAGCGGTATGCACGTGGATTCTTTGCAAGGAAACGTTATATAAAACTCCGGAGAACAGCCATTCAGCTGCAGGCTTTGGCCAGAGGCTATCTCGCCAGGTAGGTGAAAAATCCAGACCCTAAGAAAGTAGTCATTAATGTGGAATCTGCACTGCAGAATTGAGCAGCCATAAGGTTTCAGTGATGGAAGAACAACTTTGAAGAGAAAGTTGTAAAGGGAAAGTAAGCTGCAACATACTTTTATTACAAAAGATTTACTGAAACTGCTGATTTGAGTCCTGTGAAATATTTTTGCCTTCGCCAGTTAGAACACATCCCAAGAGGGTAAAGAACATTTCAAGGGGCAGAGGAACAGTCAGAAGTCATGGTCCAGTTGGGAAGGAAAAGGATGAGACCTTTTGTCAGGAGCTCAAATGCAAACTAAGGAGTAGGACCACAAAGGTAGTAATTTCTGGATTGGTTAAAATGCCAGGTACTCATGAATTGTCAGATGAATAGATTAACACACGTCCAGAAATGGAGGACTCCAGATTCTAGGAACATTATGCCAGGAGGAGTCATGTTAAAATTGGATGAGTTGGATCTCAACAGATGCAACTGGAATCGACATCTTTGCCAGAAGATCATCTAGTACTGACAGAATTAAAGCAAAGTCTGTTGGGGATTCATACATATGTGCTACATTATGGAGAGAAAACAAGGTATAATGTGGGAAATGGCCCAAGAATAAATTATAATTCAGAAATAAAGAATCTTACCAATTTTTAAAGATGCACCAAAGAAAGCATTCTGTTCGAATGCATCACAGCTTGGTATGGCAACTGCTCTGCCCAGGATCGTAAGAAATTACAGGAAGTTGTGAACATAGCCCAGTCCATTATGCAAGCCAACCTTCTGTCCACTGACTCCATCTTTACTTCTCACTGCTTAAGGAAGGCAGCCAACATAATCAAAGACCCCCCCCCACCCCCACTCCAGTTATATTCTCTTCCAACCTGTTCTGTCAGG
Source organism: Chiloscyllium plagiosum (assembly GCF_004010195.1). NCBI lineage: Eukaryota > Metazoa > Chordata > Chondrichthyes > Orectolobiformes > Hemiscylliidae > Chiloscyllium > Chiloscyllium plagiosum. Next base: position 29,265,109 of record NC_057730.1, read on the forward strand.
CACAAGATACTAAAGCTTAAATACGTACCAACAGATTCAAGAACAGCTTCTTCCCTGATGTTATTAGACTTCTGAATGGACCTCTCAAATTTTAAATGTAATGTTGATCTTGCTCTCTTTGCACTTCTTTGCAGCCTTAACATTATTCTTCGCTCTATTCTGTTACCCCTATGCACTTTGTATGGTAAGGTCTGCCTGTATTGCATGCAAAACAAAACTTTTCACTGCAACTAGGGACGCATGACAATAATAAATCAAATCAAATAACAGGGGTCAGTGAGTGGGCAAATACAAGCCTGTTTAAGATGGATTTGCTATGTAGATAAATGCTCATGTCATTGTAAATAATAGACAATAGACAATAGGTGCAGGAGTAGGCCATTCTGCCCTTCGAGCCTGCACCACCATTCAATATGATCATGGCTGAACATCATCAATCAGTATCCTGTTCCTGCCTTATCTCCATAACCCTTGATTCCACTATCCTTGAGAGCTCTATCCAACTCTTTCTTAAATGAATCCAGAGACTGGGCCTCCACTGCCCTCTGGGGCAGAGCATTCCACACAGCCACCACTCTCTGGGTGAACAGGTTTCTCCTCATCTCTGTCCTAAATAGTCTCCCCCATATTTTTAAGCTGTGTCCTCTGGTTCGGGACTCACCCATCAGCGGAAACATGTTTCCTGCCTCCAGAGTGTCCAATCCTTTAATAATCTTATATGTCTCAATCAGATCCCCTCTCAGTCTTCTAAAATAAGGTTGGTGAATTGTGGACACAAGTTGCCACATGAGAATCTGATATTATATTTATCATAGAAACCTGCTTTACGAAGTCATCTTGAGAATTTAATTATTCCTGATAACCTCGTACTCAGAAGAGGATGGAGAGATTGCAAGTTGCAAGGGCTGAGAAGATGGTGTCTGGGAAGATTTTTCCTATCACTTAGTAACCTCCTCTGCTTGATCTTGTATGCAAGACACTGCGGTCACATCACCAAAACAGACCACAAATAAGCCACAAAGATGTGAATCTAGGTATCAAAAATCCTTATGCCCAGGGATACATGATATGTATATTGGCAGAATGGTCAGACTCTAGAACATTTTAAGGAAGCAATATTAGATGTTTTAGTGGGCATGTCGATGCATTAATCCATAGAGTCTGATGAGATTTATTCCAGGCTACTATAGGAGGCAAAGGAGAAGATTGCTGCAGTCCTGAAGGAGATCTTTAATGCATCACCAACCACAGGTGAAGTGCCAGATGACTAGAGAACAGTTAATGTGGTTCCTTTGTTCAAGAGGGCAGCAGGGATAGGCCATTAAAAAGTAGTCAGGCTGACATTAGTGCCATTAAATTATGGGAGAATATTCTGAAGGACAGGATTCATCTACACTTGGAAAGGTTGGATCAGCACAGGTTTGTTAATTGGAGATCCTGGCTGAATAATTTAATTGTGTTTTTGAAAAGGTGACTAAATATGTTGATGAGCATAGTGCAGTTGACGTGATTTACATGGACTTCAGTAAATCCTTTGACAAAGTCCTACATGGAAGGCTGTTCCAAAAGGTAAGACCCTGCAGGATTCAAGGCAAGTTGGTAAACTGGATCCAAAATTGGATCCAAAATAGGAGGCAAAAGATGATGGTGGAGGGTTGTTTTTTGTCATTAGAACCCTGTGACCAGGACTGTACCACAGGGTTCAGTGCTGGGACCCTTGCTGTTTGTTATACACATCAATGACTTGGATGTCTTAGTCATAGAGTCATACAGCACAGAAATAGACCTGTCAGACCAACCCTTCCATGCCGAACATAAACCCAAACTAAACTAGTCTCACCTGCCTGCTCCTGGCCCATATCCCTCCAAACCTTTCCTTTTTATACATCTATCCAAATGTATTTTAAACATTGTAACTGTGTCTGAATCCCCCACTTCCTCAGGAAGTTCATTCCATACGCGAATTACCCTCTGTGTAAAAAATGTGTCTGTCATGTCTTTTTTAAATCTCTCTCCCATCACCTTAACAATGCCCCCCATCTTGAAATTCCCCACTCTATGGAAAATACAACATTACCTCTATCTATACCCCTCATTATTTCATAAACTTCTATCAGGTCGCCTCTCAACCTCCTATGCTACAATGAAAAATATCCCAGCCTACCCAGCCTTTCTGTATAATCCAAACCTTCAATACCCAGCAACATCCCGGTAAATCTCTTCTGAACCCTCTCCAGCTTGATACTATCCTTCCTATAGCTGGGCAACCAGAACTGGACACAGTATTCCAGAATAAGCCTCATTAATGTCTTGTACAACCTCAACTTGACTTCCCAACTCCTGTCCTCAAAGAACTGAGCAATGAAGGCAAGGGTGCCAAATGTCTTTTTAACCACCCTGTCTATATGTGGCGCACACTTCAAAGAATTATGTACATGCATCCCTAGGTCCCTCTGTTCTACAAAACTACCCGAGGCCCTACTATAAATTGTTGTACCAAAATGCAATACCTCACATTTATCCAGATTGATCTCCATCTGCCATTTTTCAGTCCGTTGACCCATTTGATCAAGATCCCTTTATAATCTTAAAAAACCTTCTTCACTATCTACTATACCACTAATTTTGGTGGCGTCCACAAACTTATTGACCATGCCTTCTAATGTTCTCATCCAAATATTTATTTTATATAAATGACAAACAATAGAGGACCCAGAACCGATCCCTGTGGAATGCCACTGGTCACAGGCCTCCAGTGTGAAAAGCAAACCTCCACCATTATCTTGTCTCCTGCCATTCAGCCAATATCTGTCCAAGCTCACCCTGAATCCCATGTGACCCAACTTTACTAATTAGTCTACTCTGCGGAACCTTGTCAAAGGCTTTACTGAAATCCAAATAAACAACATCCTGCTCCTGCTCTGCCATCGTTAATATTTTTGGTAATTTCCTCAAATACTCAATCATATTAGAAATAATAGTAAAAGTTTCTTTCAGTACATAAGAAACAAACGACAGGCAAAAGTAGACATTGGGCCACTTCAAACTTCTGCCATCGTTAATATTTTTGGTAATTTCCTCAAATACTCAATCAAGTTTGAGAAACACGATTTTCCTTGCACAAAACCATGCTGACTATTCCTAATCAATTTTTGCCTTTCTAAATGTCCATAAATCCTACCTTTTATAATCACCTCCAATAATTTACTCACAGCTAATGTCACACTCACAGGTCTATAGTTTCTTAGTTTCTCCTTAGAACCTTTCTTAAACAAAGAGACAACATTAGCCGCTCTCCAGTCATTAGGCACCTCACCGATATATATAGGTTATGCAAATATTTCTACAAGGGGTCTCATAACTTCCTCACTTATTCCTGCAATGTTCTAGGATACATTAGATTAGGTCCTGCAGATTTATCCACCTTTATGTTCTCTAAGACCTCCGGAACTTCCTCTTCTGTAATGTGAACTCTTTTTAAAACATCAAGGTTTATCTCTATGAATTTTCTAGACTTCATTTCTTTCTCCACAGTAAAAACTGACACGAAATAGTCATTTAATAATTTAATATCTCTCTCATCTCCTGGGGTTCAACACAAAGATGACCTCCTTGATCTTTTAGAGGCCCTACCCTCTCTAGTTACCATCTTCTCTTAATATATTTGTAGAATCTATTTGGAATATCCTTACCTTATCTGCCAATGCTATTTCATATCCCCTCTTTGCATTCCTGATTTCTTTCTTAAGAATGCCCCAACACTGTTTATTTTGATTAAGAGATTCAGTTGAACCAAGTTGTCTGGATCTAAAATAAGATTCTCTTTTATTCTTAACTAGAACCTCAATATCTTTATTCATCCACTTTTTCCTTAATCTTACCAGCCTTACCTTCACTCACACAGGAACATAATGCCTCTGAGCTCTCGTCATCACACTTTTGATTGCCTCCCACTTATCAGACGTCCATTACCTGCGAACAGCCTATTCCAATGAACTTTTGAAAGTTCCTGTCTCATACTTTACAATTTGCCTTATTCCAATTAAAATCTTTAACTTTTAAAGAAGGCTTATCCTTTTCCATACCTATTTTGAAACTAATAGAATTATGCTTGCTAGACCCAAAGTGTTGTCCCACGTTTACTTCAGTCACCTGCCCTGCCTTATTGCCCAAAAGAAGGTCTAGTTTTGCTCCTTCTCTAGTAGGAGCATCCACATATTGATAAAGAAAATTTTCTTGAACACATTTGACAAATTCTTCCCCATCCAAACCTTTAACACTATGGTCATCCCAGTCAATGTTTGGAAAATTAAAATCCCCCATTATTATGACCTTATTATGTTTACATATATCTGAGATCTCCATACATATTTGTTTCTCAATTTCTCTCTTACTATTGGGTGGCCTGTCGTACAATCCCATCAAAATGCTCTTTCCTTTCTTATTTGTAATTTCTACCCATATATTTTCACAGGACAATTTTGCAAAAATATCTTCCCTTGTTACAGCAGTAACATATTTCTTAATCAAAAACACCCCTCCCCCTCCTTTCTTGCCACCTTTTCTATCCTTCCTATATCATCTAAAACCTGAACATTGAGCTGCTAGTCTTGTCCATCTCTCAGCAAAATTTCTGTAATGGCTACAACATCCCATTCCCATGTTCTTAAACATGCCCTCAGTTCATCAGCCTTACCTGTTGGTAAAATGACATGCATTCTTCAAAGTTACTACTTACTCTGACTCTCTCTTGTCTTTCTTTCCTAACTGACCTCACATTCAGAACCTTCCCCATCAATCCTTCCATTGACACTGCGATTTAGAGTTCCTCCACTCCCCCTCTCTATCAGTATAAAATCTCCCTTGATGGAATAAGCAAATCTCCCTCTTAAGATATTGATCCCTTTGCAGTTCAGGTTCGACCCATCTTTTCTGAACAGGTCTTTTCTATCTGAAAAGACATTCCACATGCCAAAAGCCTGAATCCCTGAACAATACACCAGCTCTTCAGCCATTTATTTAATCTCCTTTATCCTTTTGTTCCTTCCCTCATTTGAATTTGGCATTGGGAGTAAACCAGAAATTACTACTTTTAAGGTTTTATTTACTTAACCTCTTAAATTGACTCTACTGCTTTAATCGTTTCCCTAAAAATGTCATTCTTACCAGTGTGTACAATCATTTCTGGCTTCTCAATCTCACCATTAACAACATGTTTGAAATATTTAGAAATGTTTGCAACACCAGGAAAGCAACAAACTGTCCTAAATTTATGCTCACTGCCATAGAATCTCCTGTCTATGCCTCTATCAGAAGAATCCCCTATTAACAATTAATCTATTGAATCTCGTCAAACGTTACTTAACATATGAATCATTCCAAGTGTCTAATAACAGCTGTCCATTCCATTTTCCTCAAAGAGACTATTTCCTTCTACAGTTCCAAAAACTGAATGTCTATTTGATAGAAGAATAGCCACTGGAGACTTTTGAACTACTTTTTAACCTTTCCCAGCAGTCATCCACCCATCTAACTGATCCTGCTGTGTAATAACTTTTCTAAATCTACTAGCCATCTCACTGTGTACCTCATATCTGCCCAGAATAATATTAAGCCTAAAAAAAAGTTTCAATAACACCTTATAAAATAAAGTACCTTTTGTTACCTACAGAAAATAATGTTAAAATGGAAAAAAATAAAATTATATATGTCAAATGTATAAAACTTAAATAAAATCAATCACTTAGCTGATTAACTAAATAAAAAAAGGACTCCTCTCAGAGTCATGGAGTCATAGAGACGTACAGCACAGGCACAGACCCTTCAGTCCAATTCATCTACGCTGACCAGATCTCTCAACCTAATCCAGTCCCATTTGCCAGCACCCGGCCCATGTCCCTCCAAATGCTTCCTATTCATATACCCATCAAGATGCCTTTTAAATGTTGCAATTGTACCAGCCTCCGCTACTTCCTGTGGCAGCTTATTCCATACACGCACCATCCTCTGCGCGAAAAAGTTGCCCCGGCAGTCCCTTTTATATCTTTCCCCTCTCACCCTAAATCTATGTCCTCTAATTCTAGACTCCTCCACCTAGGGAAAAGACCTTGTCTATTTATCCTATCCATGCCCCTCATGATTTTATAAATCTCTATTTGGTCACCCCTCAGCCTTCGATGCTCAAGGGAAAACAGCCCCAGCCTATTCAGCCTCTCCCTATGTCTCAAATCCTCCAACCCTGGCAACATCTTTGTAAATCGTTTCTGAACTCTTTCAAGTTTCACAACATCCTTCCAATCGGAAGGAGACCAGAATTGCATGCAATATTTCAAAAGTAGCCTACCAACGTCCTGTACAACTGCAACATGACCTCCCAACTCTTATACTCAATGCTCAACCAATAAAGGAAAGCATACCAAACTCTTTCTTCACTATCCTATCTACCTGTAACTCGACTTTCAAGGAGCTATCAACCTGCACTTCAAGGTCTCTTTGTTCAGCAATACTCCCTCCTCAAAGAAAAATAATCTTCTGCAGAGCCAATCAAGTGTAGAACTCTCTGGAACAAAACTACAACTTCTTATTTTTAAAAAAAAGCTATGTTTTTTTCAGAAAAAAATCATTGTAATGTAAAATATAGAAGGTTTCGTTAGTAAAATTAGTAAGTTTGCAGATGACACAAAAATTAGTGATGGTGTTGATGGTGAGGAGGGTGGTCTCAGGCTACAGTCTGATAATGATCAGCTGGTAAATTGAGTACAGCAATAGCAGGTGGAATTTAATCCCAATAAGTGTGAGCTTATCCATTTTCTGAGGTCTAATAAATGAAGGATTTACACAATGAATGGTACGTTCCTGGGGAGTACTGAGGAACAAAGGGACCTTGATCTACAGGTCCATAGATCCTGAAGGCGTCAGCACAGGTAAACATGTTGGTGAAGAAGGCATACGGATGATTGCTTTCATTAGCCAGGAAGCAGAATATAGGAATATGGAAGTCTTGTAACAATTTTATAGAACATTGGCTCGGCCACAGATGGAATACTGTGTGCAGTTCTGGGTGCCACTCGATCAGAAGGGCATGAATGCACTGGAGAGGGTGCAGAGGAGATTCACCAGGATGTTGCCTGGGATGAAATGTTTCAGTTATGAGGAGAGATTGGATAGGCTGGGTTTGTTTTCCTTGTAGCTGAGGAGGCTGAAGGAGGATCTGATTGCAACACATTGTGAGAGTCATAGACAGAGTAGATCATGAGAATCTCTTTCCCATGGCAAATATATCTAAGAACAGAGTGCATAAGTTGAAGGTGAGGTCCAGAGGAAATCTGAGAAAAAAAATTTTCATTCAGAGGGCCGGAGATATTTGGACGTGCTGCCTGAGAGGATGTTGGTGTCAGGTACTCTCGCATTTTAGAAACACCTGGATGAGCAATTAAAATGTTGGGGTATAGTAGGCTCTGGACAAAGTGCGTAAATGGGAATAGTGTTGTTTGTTGGTTAACATGGTTATGGTGGCCTGTTTCTGTACTGTATGACTCTATGTAATTTGTGGCAACCAACCTAACAAATTGTCATTTTCTGGAATAATGGAGAAAGTTCAATGAGAAGAATATAAGTGGAATCCTTACTCTAGGATTTATTTTCTCTTAGAGAGTTGTGCATCTTTGGAAATCAGTGCAAGTGGGGTTGTTGAATATCTTTAAGATGGAAGTAGACAGATTCCTGTTAGGCAGGGGAATCAAAGATTATCAGGGCCAGATGGGAATATGAAATTCAGAACACAAACAGATGAACCTTGATCTTATTCGAATTGTGGAGCAAGCTTGAAGGGCTGAAATGCTTTTGCTCCAAATTCTTATATTCATATGTTACCTGATCCTTTCTTTTGCTTTGTTTCTCCTGACAGAAAAAAATTCCAAAAGTTTAAGGAAAGTTTGATCAAAGTACGATCTGTTGTCCTCATGTTTACAAATCGCAGAAGATTTCTCAGAGTAAGTAAAAATGCTAAGTGCACAAAATCATTCCAGACTCCATGTCCATCTCGTCCATTTCTGTATGGTCCACCTGGTCCATGTCCCCTAGCCATAAGGTTTGTGTCCATGTGATCTGTAATGTGAAACATTACTATGAATGTGTGAATACAATAGTCAAATCATCAGAAGATGTAATGTAAGGTCACATGGCAATTGGAAGGTAGTTCTCTCTCGAAGCATGATGTGAAATCTTTTCTTGTATTTTTAAGTAGTGTTTGACACAAACCTCCTCCAATCTTTTTATCAGCCCCATTCCAAACACAACAAACTAAAATAACATAATGGTTGAAGTGGGTCTTATTAATTATTTGTCACCCTTTCAAGAAGAAATTGTACTTGGTAAGCATTCCTAACTAAATCGCCATATCTGATAATAAACTAACTATTTTTGTGAGATTTGGCTGCACAAAATCACTATTATATATCGGTGAATACTGTTGTTAAGCTTCAAAGCAATTCATCCTGGAGCTCAATCTCTGATGAAGAGTCCTGAACCACACAAAATACAATAGATTTTCTCCAGAATTTGGATAAACCTCCCAACAGCAATGATAACAGGGGATTTGGAAAGTCTGGCAGAGAATAATGGCATGTACATGAAATATATTTAGATCTTTCAAAAATGTGAAATAACATTTTATTTTTCTTACATTTCTTCTCTTTGTAGCTACGAGAACAGAAACGTGAGAGGATTGAGATGGTAATAAATTTCATTTCATATCATTCTTGGTCTGTCTCCCATTACAACTCATACTTGGGTACAGTACCATGTACGAGGGCTTCATAATGTATAGGTTAGATTCCCACATGCTGGGATATGGTATTGTATACTGTAGTATGAAATCACAAATAAGAATATGATCCCACAAACCGGGTCCTTCATACAGAGGGACAATGTCACATATATAGTGTTATACTCCAAATGGTTATGATCTGGAACGCATTACCTGAGAGCAATGTGGGGAAGTTTCAAAGAGTATTGGATGAACATCTGAAGAGAGAAAATGTCCAGGAATACGAGTGAAGGACAGGAGTGTGAGTCTAGCTTTTGTCGACAGCCAGTATGTGCACAACAAATTGAATGGCCTTATTCTATGCTTTAATCTGTAACCCAAACCCTAATCTATCAACCCAAATTCAAATCTTAGAACTAACTCATTGACCTCACCATAACCTTAATTGTCAAATCCTAATTCTAATTGATTTAACTTTAATTCATTAGCCCTACCTTTCACCCTCAATCTTAATCCATTAATCCATATCTCAACCCTAAACCTTGCTTCCTAACATTTAGATTTAAATCCAAGCAACATTGACTCTTGACCAATATGCTTGAATGTTAATGACTCTCATTCCCTCTTCCGACAAACCTTATGCTCCATCTCTATATTATTCCCGTTATCTCTCAGCTCATTCAACCAAATATTGATGAGAAATATAAGAATTTATAATTTGGTAAATAGAGAAAGAGGATTATTATTGAGTTTGAGAGAAACCCTGAGTGATGCAGAGCTTTTAGGACATAGGTTCAAAGTTATCTGTTTTTCTGAAGCACACTTCACCTTCAACATGTCATGTCCCAAATTAGTTGCATGCTGCATCCCAAAATGTTGCTAATGTTTTTGTATCCTTTTTGATTAATTGTTTTCTCCATGTGGAGACTCAGCTTTGTTTGAAAGGTTATTCTAAAATGAGACGTAACCTTTCAGTTTTTCAGAACGAAGGGACGCCTTTAAAATTAGGTGTCACCCTAACAGGATAGAAATGAGGAGAAATATTTTCTGTCAGAGGGTTGTGGAACTGTGAAACTCATTGCCTCACAAGGTAATGGGGTTGGGGTTGTTAAATATTTTAAAGGCAGAGTTCGAAGGAATCATATTAGGAAATAGAATCATCAAAGATCATCAGAAGGAGATTAAAATGAAATTTGAAATGCAAACAGATCAGCTTTGATCATATTCAATGGTGGAGCAGGCTCGAGAGGCCAATTGGTCTACTTCTACCCCTTTTTAGATACTTACGAGTCTTGCACACATTAGGACTGAGACACTTAGGAAGTGAAAAACAAATTATACAACATGGGAAGGTATTGATTGTTGGATCATGGTTGAGATGGAGATGCCACAGGAACTGTTAACTGTAAATGTAAGTTATCCAATGAAACTCAAACTAGACAAGTCGACTCTGATTGGTCAGGACATTGCCGTGTGGAATGTAGCATGGATTGGCATCTCCAAGACCTTTACCTGAATAAAAAAAATGCATTCTGCTCAAAAAATCAAGATACTGGGTGTGAATATACAGTTATGATAAAACATGATAATTCCGTTCCCGTGTAATCCTGAGTTATAAGAAAATTGCATAATAGCAGCACCATTTAAACCAATACATTATATTGTATCACATTATAACCAATACAGGTAAGAGAAGTTTGCATTCTACAAATAACGGTCTAAATTCTTCAAATGCATTATAGCCAATTCACATTGAAGAAACGCGTGTTATAGCAGAATCAACTGTAAGTAGCTTCTCGCACAAACAGTTGAATCACACTGCAAGCCTGACTGGCAAACTTGAATTGGTTATCTATATAATGTTTAGTACAATTGGGATTATTTCGTAAATGCTATCCAAAAGCAGAATCACATCTATCATTGGGCATGGTGTATTGAGACAAGCTAATTAAGATTGACAGTTAACAGTTCCTGTTGTATCAATCAGAATCCTTTTCTCATGCTATATGAATTATTGTTCCAATTATAAGTTTGCTTTCTTGTATCCCACTCTGATGAATGCAAGGCAGAAAAAAACACTTCTTTTTTTAAGCAATGTTTAAATTCTGCAGTACCAAGTAATTAACAGTTAATTTGCTGAGAATTTAGTTGTAAATTAATGATCTTTTTAATTAGGAACAAACGATGAGGGAAGTGGTGAATGTTACTCACCTGGACATTCCTGCTGAGTTGGCCTCCTTACTCCAAGCAGCAGCAGGTATGGTTTTTGATTCTTAATTCATTATGATTCATTATTCTGTTGTTTTCTACCTCTGTGTATGTCTCTTTCTCGCTGCCTCTCTTTTCCTTGTCTTTTTTTAAACCCATGCCTTTCACACACTCTCTATATTTCTGCCTGTTTTCATTGGATATATCACACCAGTAAATAACTCACTTTGCGCCTGACTGCACTGGAACAGTTACATATAAAGTAATCCAGGAGCACAATCTGGAAATCCTCAACTCAAATGTCGCAGAAGTTGCAATATTGCACCTCAACTCTAAAACCTGAGAGATCAGAGCTTTAAATACACACCAAGCCAGTGAAATGATGTGGTGATATTCATTATCTGGGGCGTCGGTACCCAGAGATTATAGTGATATATTTCAAAGTTTACTGACAACCTCAGTACAGAAGATAAGTGGATGAAATCTGCCCACTTGTTTGTTGTTGCTTTACTTTGTGGTTTGCCTTTTAAAAGTTGCAGTACTTGTTGTTTACAACTCAATGAAATATTGCCCCCTTTTGCTCACTGTGAAAAACATGTTGAAAAAACTTAGAAATATGTTGATGTCTGAATTTTCTTTTGTTATTGTGTAGCTGATAAAGAAAACCAGAATGAATGTATTATCCAGAGTGAAACTCCAAAGGTCCAATCACAGGAACAGCTAGTAATGGCTCTTGATATCAATAACTATCCTTTTTCCAACTTTGTACGGACTCACTTCAAGGTAAATGTATGTGGGATCCTGTGCTGATTAGAGCACATAAATGATTTGGAGGAGGGTATAGAGGATGTCCCTTACATTGCTACTGTTGATGCTTTATTTCATGCAGAAGCACTTATTTGGTATGTTGACCACTCCACTGGATGAAGCTCTGACCCAGTCAGAAGAGGATTTGAAAGAAGAAGCTGTTATGGTCTTCAAACTGGTAAGGCTGATTGGGTTAACCGTTCGCAAATAGTATGATATAACTGCAATGCACTGGCTGCAGCCCAGAGTGCAATTTAATGGCCTATTCCCCTACCTGTGCTCTCGTATTCAGAAGTTACTTGCTGGAGTGAGTCTTCCCCCAGTTTTCTTTGTCATGCTCCAGGCTTCCCCACTTGGTGTTTCTCACAAATAGCAGGAGTGGAAAATCAGGAATTTAGGGAAGTGCAGGTATTGACTGAGAACTTCAAGATTAGAGTTGTGCTGGAAAAGCACAGCAGGTCAGGCAGCATCCGAGGAGGAGGAAAATCGATGTTTCGGGCAAAAGCTCTTCATCAGGAATTGACTGAGGACTTCTCTACTGTGGCATTGTCAGTTTTATTTATACTCACAACATATTCTACCTGAAACATTTGATTCATGTTTAGTTTGTAACTCACTGTAGGCATCATTCAAGGATCTGTATGTGGCATTCAGAGAATATAATGATTATGCTTCTTTGATGTTAGGCACAAATGGTTTCGAAGTTCTCCACTTCATTTCCATATGAAACCAAAGCTGAAAATTGTCCCATTTCAGTTTTAATAGATGTGAAGTTGACAACCTTGCCCATAGAGGTGATGAAAATGATTTATGTGGGAATTGTGAATTTCAGAATGATGCAGTGGAGAGATACTCTCCAAAGTTCAGGAGGAGGTAAAAGTAAATTAATTGGATAAGAAAGCTTATAACATACTTAATGTGGGAATACTTGATGATGACCCATACGTCCAGTAGTAAATTTTCCATATGTCAAAATCTCATCCAAGAACACGAAGAATAAATTGAAAGGTTGTGGTAAACCACATTAACAGAGCTCCACCTGGTGGAAAGGTAAAGTACTGAGCTGTACAAATCACAGACATAATCCCTTCTCTGACAAAATGAACTCACTCAGAATGGTGATTTTTAAAAAATTTTAATTGGCTTACTGCTTCTGAAAGAAAGAGGAGATTTGATTGCTAACGCCTGCTGGAAGTTATGTGCTTGCACATGATGCGGGCAACTGTACTTGTGTTTGTCTGTTTGAATGTGTATATGTACACATGCATTTGCTTGTGTGTAAAAACAAATACCAACACTTCCTGAAGGAAATTGTGTGTCTCTGCTCCTATGAGTGTTTACATACTTGAGAGTGTACATTCAAGTGCATGTTTTCATGTATGTGTGTGTACTTTCCTGTGTGTGTGTGTACATGTTTTCTGTAAATGAATGACAGGAGAGGACAAGATTGAATTTGCAAGTCATTTATCTTCTGGACTTGCAGACTGAGCTCACACATTTTGGGAAGTAGCAGTGGTGGTGCTTATTAATTTACAGCTGGGAGAAAGGAAAGGAGTTGCCAAGTGCAACAGGGAAATTTCCAGTGTGAGAGATTCCTCCCGATATCAGCTCTTCGCATTTTCATATTTTATCCACTTTAAGAAGCTAATGTTCCTCTTACAGGTAATGAGATTCATGGGTGATCCTCAACTCAATGGCGCTCAAGAAATCCTCTTTGGTGATTACATAGCGCAGACTGGACTAGCTAACCCCAATCTGAGAGATGAAATCCTTGCTCAACTAGCCAATCAGGTGTGGAGAAATGCCAATGAGAAGAATGCAGAAAGGGGCTGGCTATTATTCGCTACCTGCCTCAGTTGTTTCGCTCCTTCTTCCAGGATGGACAAGTACCTGTTAAAGTGAGTAGATGTGAGGCAGGAGGGTAGGGTCAAGGGACAGGGAATGTGTTGTGGGGACAAGGTTGAAGGTGATGTAAGAGTGAACATGGTGGAAGGCTGGGGGCATGGAGATGGGTGGTGTGGGAAGGATGGTGGCGGTGGTTGCAATCATGAAACAAGAGGACTCTATGTGAATCAAAAACTGAAATTGCTGGAAAAGCTCATCAGGTCTGATAGCATCTGTGCAGCCAAATCAGAGTTAATGTTTTGTGCCGAATGACCCTTCCTCAGAACTCAGGTCACTTGACTCGAAATGTTAACTCTCATTGCTCTCTACAAATGCTGCCAGATCTGCTGAGCCTTTCCAGCAATTTCTGTTTTTGCTTCTGATTTTTAGCATCCGCAGTTCTTGATTTTTTTTACTCTGTGTGAAAATTTGCCCAAATCTGTTCCCAAATCTTTAACAAATCCTGTCATGTTTCTGTGGAGAGAAAACAGAGTCAATATTTCAAGTCCAGTGACCCTTCTTCAGAACTGTTTGTAGTTCGGAAAAACTTGGTAAATGTGCTGAAGATGGGTGGAGGGAGGTAGGGGAAGTAAACAGTCTGTGGAGATGGAGTTCAAAGAGAGATGCTGTGGCAGTGCTGGTGTTAGACTGGGGTGGACAAAATCAAAAATCACACAGCACCAGGTTATAGTCCAAAAGTTTTATTTGAAACAGCAAGCTTTCGGAACGCTGCTAGCTGCCTGAGGAAGGAGCCGGGCTCTGAAAGCCTGTGGTTTCAAATAAACTTGTTGGACTATAATCCAGTGTCATGTGATTTTTGATACAGTGAGAGAGAAAGAAACACAGCTGGGCAGACAAGCGAATAGATAAAAGTCAGCTTGGGAAAAGAATAGCTGCTAATTGGGACCATTGATAGCTGACAATAAGTTGTGGTAGCAACCCATGCGAGGAGCACTGAGGCTTATTTTACCAGTCATGATTTGGAGGTGCTGGTGTTGGACTGGGGTGTACAAAGTTAAAAATCACACAACACCAGGTTATAGTCCAACAGGTTTAATTGGAAGCACTAGCTTTTGGAGCGCTGCTCCTGATGAAGACTAGTGTGTTTCCAATTAAACCTGTTGGACTATAACCTGGTGTTGTGATTTTTAACTGTATTTTACCAGCTGTGGCATTTTTGAAAGTAATTTTAAAGTGGGACTGCTTTTCTTAAAAAAGTGCATTGATTTTATTCTGGATATTTAACTTACATTCAGTATCAAAATTGATTTGAATAGAACAGACTCTGCAGCCTCCATTACCTGAAATCTTCATCTACACAATATCCAATTGACAAGTACCCAGGCTTACAGTAGAGATATTGCTGCTTTCTTCCAGCTGTTCATTGTGTACCGTGTCATTTTTCTGAGTATGTGGTATGAAGGTGGAAGTTTACCATAGGCTGGGATTCAAGGCATTTGACTAACATTAGACAGATACAATGCTTGTTACAAGTTGTGGGTAGACAAAGGAGAAAAATCATCTGGAGGTCACCCAGCCCTCCTTCACCACCCACCTTCTGACATTCTCCTCTTCTCTCTGCATTTGTCCATCAGGTTTGTTTCAGATCATGCCTATGATGGGTTTAAATCTGTGTGTCAGCACAAGCTCATGCAGGCAATGCAAAAGGCCAGGTATGGTGCGGATGGAGCCAGAAGCTACCCACCAAGTCTGCTGGAGTGGGCAGGCAACAAGAGGAAGGGCAACATTGCTTTAAATGTCTCCTGCTTTGATGGTAAGCACAGATTTCCCCAATCGTACAAGCTCAATTCATTTTATCCCATGTTTCTTGCACTAGAATTAAAGAGAAGAGCTTCATTGTGGTTGAATCCGTTTCGAGTCATAGAGATATACAGCACAGAAAGGTCCAACTCATCCATGCTGACCAGATGTCCCACCTGCCAGCACACAGCCCATATCCCTCCAAACCCTTCCTATTCATATACCCATCCTGATGCCTTTTACATGTTGCAATTGTATTAGCATCCACAACTTTCTCTGGCAACTCATTCTATACACACACCACCCCCTGCATGAAAAAGTTGCCCCTTGAGTCTCTTTTATATCTTTCCCCTCTCATCCTAAACCTATGCCCTCTAGTTCTGGACTCACCCACCACAGGGAAAATACCTTGTCTATTTATCCTATCCATACCCCTCATGATTTTATAAACCTCTATAAGGTCACCCCTCAGCCTCTGACGGTTTAGGGAAAACAGCCCCAGCCTATTCAACCTGTCCCTATAGCTCAAATCTTCCAACCCTGGTAACATCCTTGTAAATCTTTTCTGAACCCTTTCAAGTTTCACAACATCCTTCCAATAGGAAGGAGACCAGAATTGCACACAATATTCCAACAGTGGCCTAACCAATGCCCTGTACAGCTGCAACATGACCTCCCAATTCCTACACTCAATACTCTGACCAATAAAGGAAAGCATACCAAATGCTTCTTCACTATCCTATCTACCTGCAACTCCATTTGTAAATCCAATTCTCTTGGCTTGGACACCCAGTTCAGGAGGTAATTTGTTCTCTATCAATTTTTTCTCTTTGAGTCAATCTCTGTAGTTATAAAGTCAGAATCTTTGGTTAACATGTGAGCTGGAGAAAGGGCAACTGCTTGATTGTTCATCGGCTATTCTAGCAGAGTTTGGCCATTCTGTCAAATGTGTCTGTGCTAGTACTTTTTTCCACTTGAACCACCCAGTTTAATCACATTTCCCAACAGTATCTCTCCCCATCCACTCCACTCTAACACCACAATCCCTAGCACTCTCTTCATTTTAATAATTTATGTAGTTAGGACAATTTTCCACCTTATTCCTGTAGCTTTTACTATCCCACTCTGTCCATACTAACTCTCCCTTCATTTACTTAATGCTTTATTATCCCACTTCATCTAATATGAATCTCCTGCTCACTCCCCATGCTATCTAATACTCTTCTCAAATAGAGCAGGGAATTGGTTGTTTGAGCAACCCTTTATTCAGTGATCTCCCTTTCGAGGTGTTCAATAAATAATTCTCGCTTTCATCAGATATTTCCCAGATACTTTACATGGGCAACTGGCACTGTCAAACCTCTGTTCCAAAACATTTTATATTGATCTTGATACTAATTATTTTAGTAATGGTCTTAAATTGAGTTAAGGTTTGTTGCAGGCACACTGACTAGTGAAAATGCTTTGTTCCATTTACCACATCAAAATCCTTCATTCTGATCTGATGTCTGATCTAACCAAATTATAATAGGAATGATAGCAAAGTAAATAACTCTCTTTATCTTGTTTGCAGGTGTGAGGTTTCTGTGTCCAGTGAATTCATGGACGACAGGAGAGGAACTGGGACAAGATATTCTGTGTCACAGGTAACATCGAGGAAAGAAAAGCAACCATGTTAAAAATCACACAACACCAGGTTATAGTCCAACAGGTTTAATTGGAAGCACTAGCTTTTGGAGCGCCGCTCCTTAATCAGGTGGTTGTGGAGAATAAGATTGTAAGACACAGAATTTATAGCAAATGTTTACCGTGTGATGTAACTGAAATTATATATTGAAAAAGACCTGGATTGTTTTTAAGTCTCTCATCTTTTAAAATGACCATGTTAGATTCAGTTCTTTCATACACTGATACTTGTGTATGTGAGTGTAAAGGGGTATAAGTCTGTGAGAATGTATTGTGGGAGTGTGTGTGCGCGTGCAGAATTAATTTTGCTTTGCTCGGGAGTTGCATGAATCCACGTGGGATTCTGTAGATGCATCTTTTGGATTGGAGTCAGTCTGACCATGGTGGGACAGAGTCTCACGGGGAAACTCCCACCTTCAATACATTATCTGGGCCAACATGACACCCATTGTTAAAGTTCACTTGAGAATGTAACTTTTTTGTGATTTATATATGAAAGAACTGAAACCAACATGGTCATTCTAAAAGATGAGAGACTTAAAAACAATCCAGGTCTTTTTCGATATATAATTTCAGTTACATCACACGGCAAACATTTGCTACAAATTCAGTGTCTTACAGTCTTATTCTCAACAATCTCCTGATGAAGGAGCAGAGCTCTGAAAGCTAGTGCTTCCAAATAAACCTATTGGACCATAATCTGGTTGAGTGATTTTTAACTTTGTAAACCCCAGTCCAACCCCATCTCCAAATCAAAAACAACCGTGGTTTCATAGCAGGTGCCAGTGGTGAGATTTTGCTGCTGTCAGATGTATTCTCAAACAATACTGTACCTAAAACACCCCATCCCTATAACAGACATGTGGCTAATCACAAGAAAACTTATTTAGTGAACAAATGAGCTACATCTGAAATTACAGGTCTGCCTGTAAATACCCACTTCTATGGACATATACACAAGAACATGTATAGAGAAACATACACTCAGACTCCAACACGCACATATTCACTCATAAAACACATTACACACAGCACACAAATGTACACATAAAGAGATATGGGAACACAATTAGATGCTGTCACCAATACATGCATACACACATTGACACAGAAAAACACACATGCACAAATCACCTACGTGCACAGTAATAATGTTTGATGTTATTACAGGGGTGTGACAGAAGGCTGGCGAGGTTGGTCAGTGGCAAGGAAGAGTAAAGGTGAATGGGCCGAGCTTGGAGGTCATGACTATGCAATGGACCTTGTGTCTGACCTGGAACTCATGACAGATTTCCCAAGGCAGAAATCCTACTTCATCATTTCCTCGGAGGAAAAGTCAAGAAACCAGAAGAACAAAAATGTGTAGGTATTCCAGACCTGAAGGTGCTGAGTGCTGAGGCTGTTCCTGGTTTATAGATGGGTTTTTTTCTCTCTGATACTGCAAGCAACTCTACACCTGGTAACAGAGTCCATGTTTTCTATCCATCCATTTTAATGGCAACAGAGTTGGGAACTTCTAAACAGTAGTGCCCCCTATCTATGCTGAGCTCTATGAGCTGTCATTGGGTAACTAACAAGACAGTATCAGGGTTGATATCCCAACTGTATCAAATTTTAAAAAGTGCCCACAGACAGGGCAGACAAGCTATGAAGAAAATTGGGAGATTTGCAGATTGACTTCCAATTGGTTATTTGTGAGTTTCTCAAAGATTGTAGAGCTGAATAGTTTGCCACAAGCCTCATTAGTAACTTGTCTTTGTTCCCAAGCAGTGTCTTTGGCCATGGTTTCGACTCTGATGACGATATTCCCTCCCCTCCCGTCACACAGGCCCCCACCTTTATGCCAAACTCATCTGGACACATTTCAGGATCCACTGGGCAAGGTGAGATTGTTTTCGATGAGTTACCTAATGGGGAGTTAATAAAGTTTTTGAAAAGTTAACCCCTCTAAACTGAAACTAGAGCATTAACAATTTCCAGATGTTTCATGAACAAACGTCTAAGGTTTTTCTTGCGATGATTCTAGTTGCTGTTGTGTCTAAGCTGTAGTGATTCTTGCTTTAGGTATTTCTTTCTCTTGACTATTTGTATTCTTCTGATTATTGTTGGAATATTTTGTCTCTGTTTTTGATAGATTCCAATGCCCTCAATGAAAACCGCTCTCAAAAAGGACTTGATCGCTATCTTGATAGCCTGTTTGATCCTGTTTTATCACATGAAAATGGGGTATGGAACTTCAAATTCATTCTAAAAGGAAACATGTCAGTAAAATAGGATTCCCTCTTCCTAAAGGCAGTGAGAATTCAAGAATAAGTAAAAAGGATTCCAGAACTCGGGACTCAGTTAAGACTGTTACTGAAAATTTAAGAACCAAGATTAGAAAGATTGTTATCCTGGATAGTAATGGATGGATGAAATGGTCTCCCAGTAAATTCAGTTGAGTTATATCTTTTAACAAAAGAATTGTATGATGAAAATAGGTCCAAGGGTTAGAGACCTAAGTACCTACAAAGATAAATGATGTTGTGAGGATTACAGAATCATGAACAGCACAAAAGGGGGTCATAAGGACCTCATAACTGCCCAATTTATTAAAGTTTCTCTTAAAATCTCTGCTGTAGGCTCTGCTATAGCAAAGTAGGGCTACTATCCTCAAAAACAACTTCACTCTAACTTCATTCTGCATTATCTGTGACAATTCTAAATTGATGTTCCCTTGTTAGTGACTCCACAACCAGAGGAATAGTCTTTGCTCATTCATCCTATCAAACCCATACATAACTGAAACTGTTTCCTGTAAGTCTCCTAATCTTGCTGTCTTTCAGAGTCCCAGCATTTGTCCTACCACTACAATCTACCATAACTGCATTATCCTGATGAATTTACACTGTACACACTCCCTTGCTTTTAATGTCCTTTTTATAAAGAGCTCACATGACTATGCACTGTCTCTAAATGTGACCTTAAAAATTAACATTACAAGCTGGGACAGTCTCTTCTACTGTTACTAAAGTTTCTGGGGATCTTTAACTGGCATTTTCCTCGTAGAAGGACAAACCACAACCTTCAACTTTCCTTCTTTACTCTTGTATCCATGACACAAATTTGTAAAGAAGAGTGTGACAATCCCTGAGGCAATGGGATCATGAAGATGGGATAGTATCAACAATCAGGGAGATCAGACTAAATAACTTGAATTTGTTTCAGCATTCTTAATTAGTAATGGTGGACTCCTTGTTGTTCTAGAATGTCCATACTGCAAGTGATTTCAAAGGTTACTTTTTACAGTTAAACCCATGATAAGGAATCTGACCATAGTGGAGGAAGTGTTTGTGCTGCTGACCAGATGTCTCTGCCATGTAGATCTGCACAGTGGCAGCAAAACTGAGAGTTGCTGACCCCATTCTTTCAGTGGCTTTTGCCTGATCCCATCAGTGAAGAGGATTCAAAATGTTTGGGTAGCTTGATAGCAACTCTGAATAACCAGTAGAGGTCACTGCTTTCACCCATTGCCTCAGTCCACTGAGGATTATTAGTTATGATTTATGCATTGTGCAAGATGAGGACATGCCTCAACCAGTATCAATGTTGTTTGACTTTATCCTGTATCACACTCTTTGCAACCAGTTGACTGACTCCCATTCAGGGTAAAATAATATTCTGGATGGGGTAGAATCCACAATGAAACAGACTACAAAGGGTATGTGGAAAAAGTGATTTTAGTGGAATTACCTCCCCTTAGTTATTGTATACATCTTCATTATAGTTAATGTCAGTGGTCCTCACATTAACTATTCATCCAGTTCCAAGAGAAGCCCTGAATCAAGCCCTTAGTTCTGCTCTTGTAATAGGAAATGAGGTTAAGGTAAAAGTTAAGGAATAAGTTTTGAGGAATTGTTAAGCTATCAAGCACAAAACCAAGAAAAATTATCAGCATTTTTCAGGGACAAGATGCTAGAATATCTTTAAAAATCGAAAATAACTACTTAACTGTAAGGAACTTTAGCTTGCAGTCTTCTGTAACTTATGGAGCTTTGTTAAACCATGGCTTAGGCACAGAAATTTAGTTAACTATCAGAGTTTGTCATGAGGTGGGATTTTGTTAGTGGAGTTTCTTATGTTATGGAGTTTCATTAACAAGTGGAGTTTTGTTAAGCTGCAGAGATTGTGATGTTGAAGGTTTCATTAACTGGTGGGGTTTTGTCATCTTGTGGGTCTCATTAATTACTGAAGTTTTGATATCTTGCAAAATTTCATTAACTAGTAAAGTTTTGTAGAACTTGGTGAAAAGAGTGATATGTCACCAAATCTTTATATTTTACGCCCATCAGGACAAACCCAAGAATGCCAAATTTCAGACAATCATAGAATTTTATACTACAGGAGAAAACGATACATATTGGTTTGCAAGTCAACTCTAACTGCCTGAGATGTTGCCATAGAGAAATTGAAAGGGAATTCTAGGTTCCTGAGCTCCTGTAATTCAGTCAATGTGTATGGTTTGAACATATTTCCTTTGCTTGTAAAGATTGGGTCCTGCCATGTGAATGTATGTCAGTTCGAGGAAGCACCTATGTTAAGTTTGTAAACTTAACTGATTATTTTAAATATGTTGCTGTTGTAACTTTTCCACTGATTGAATCAAGCAACATGTTATTTTTACTGTTCAGAAAAGGCAAAGCATAGATTGTACCCAACAAATGTGTGCTTGCAAAACCTAAAGCAAAACAGTTGCTGTTAGATTTGATGTGGTGATTCAACACTTTGTGAACAGTCCTGCATGTGCTAATAGCTACACTAACAACCAATTTAAGATAATCAGTCAAACTTGCAACATGACACATTTGCACATGTCAGAAGCAATATACATTCATACACACACACACCTGTTCTCTGCAAAGCAAAAGTTCAAGCCTTCTGCATTTTTATGTATTACTCAGAAGCTTGTGCAGCCTATAGTTTGCTGTTATATTCTCCTAGCAACACTCCTAGCAAACAGCATTGAATTGTCAACTAATCAGCACTTCTGTGGTATAAAGTTTTTATGATTGCCTGAAGTTGGCCAGTTTTGCGTTTGTTTGAAAGGTTCAATGACATCTCATTTCTCAGTAATATTCAAGTTCTGTACTAAGCCACAATAAGTTAAATAATGGGTGGCATCATACAGTATGTTTTGGTTTATAGCAGTTTTCTTCTTCCAATTTTGAGGATTTGGAGCGATCTTCCATAGTGTCAGCTCGAATGAAGGGAGGTGGGAAAGTAGGAGCCGGCAATGGATTTGAGACTCAGCAAAATTCTGAGACACCTACAGACATCCCTGGAGCCCATCAAGGTCAGTATTCTGTGGGGCTGTTTGACAGGACTTGCTAAAAAAGGTCTGTGTAACTTAGGCTTTTTGTTGTGATTGGAGTCAAGCAGAGAATATAGAACATGGAACATTACAGCGCAGTACAGGCCCTTGGGCCCTCGATGTTGCGCCGCCCTGTCATACTAATCTGAAGCCCATCCCACCTACACTAGTCCATGTACGTCCATATGCCTGTCCAATGACGACTTAAATGCACTTAAACTTGGCGAATCTACTACCGTTGCAGGCAAAGCATTCCATACCCTTGCTACTCTCTGAGTAAAGAAATTACCTCTGACATCTGTCTTATACCTATCTCCCCTCACTTTAAAGTTGTGTCCCCTCGTGTTTGCCATCCCCATACTTGGAGAAAGGCTATCCCTGTCCACCTTATCTAACCCTCTGATTATCTTGTATGTCTCTATTAAGTCACCTCTCAACCTTCTCTCTAACGAGAACAGCCTCAAAGCCTTCAGCGTTTCCTCGTAAGACATTCCTTCCATACCAGGCAACATCCTAGTAAATCTCCTCTGCACCTTGTCCAAAGCTTCCACATCCTTCTTATGATGCGGTGACCAGAACTGTACACAATACTCCAAGTGTGGCCGTACCAGTGACTTTTTTTACTGTAAATATTACTGCCTGTCACTGTTGCTGACCATAACAAATTTGGTCAGCACCAGTGAGCTCCATTGTTTTACAGTGGAGCAATGGGAATAAAGGAAAATACGCAAAGCTGTTTATTGAGGAGCCCCAGGTACTTTAGAAGAGAATCACCCGTTTCCCTTTGCCTGACCCTCACTGAGCAGCATTTCCAATCCTAGATGAAAACTGAAAGAACTATGGATGCTGTAAATCAAACAAAAATAGAAGTTGCTGGAAAAGCTCAGCAGGTCTGGCAGCTTCTGTGAAGAGAAATTAAAGTTAATGTTTCGGGTATGGTGACCGTTCCCCAGAGCTGATGGTAGCCAGGAAAATGTCGGTTTATATGCAGATGATCGGGTGGGGAGGGGCTAAGGAATAAACGATAATTGAGGGTAGAGCCCAAAGAGAGTGAAGAACAGTTGGACAAAGGAGTTGATAACAATCTGACTGGGAGGGTGAATAGCTAATAATGGAGACTGTTAGTGACTAACAGTAGGTAGTGTATAATAACAGACAAAGCCTGGTGTGCATGGTAGGGAATTAGGACATGGGAGAGTTCAGGCCCTAAAATTATTGAACTTGATATTGAGTCCTGAGGGCTGCAGGGTCCCTAAGAAGAAAATGAGATGTTGTTCTTCTAGCTTGCCCTGAGTTTCGCTGGAGCACTACAGTAAGCCTGAGAGAGAGACGTTGGCCAGGGAAGAGGCGATTCCCTCTGCTCCGTTGCCTCTGTAGGGATAGCTCCCCACAAGTCCGCATAGCTCACTTCTACCTCCTTCTGAAAATCCACAGATAGGACAGCCTGGGCAGACCCATTGTTTCAGTCTGCTCCTGCCCCACAGAACTCATTCTTTCTACCTTGACTCAGTCTTTTCTCCCTGGTTCTGTCCTTGCCCACTTACATTCGTGACTCCTCTGCTCTACACCAGTTTCGGAATTTTCAGTTTGCAGGCTCCAACCGCCGCCTCTTTCCCATGGATGTGGAATTGCTTTATACATCCACTCCCCATCAGAGCTCTCCACTTCTTCCTGGAGCAAAGGCCTGAGCCTTTCCCTCCACCACCACCCTCCTCCTCCACTTGGCTGAGCTCATCCTCACCCTCAACCCCTTTTTTTAACTCCTCTCATTTTCTTCGGGTCAGAAGGGTGGTCATGGGTACCCACATGGGCCTCAGTTATGCCTGTCTCTCCACGGAGTATGTGGAACATTTCTTGTTCCAGTCCTATTCTGGCCCCCACCCATAACTCTTTCTCTGATATATCGATGATGTCATTGGTTCTGTTTTCCTCTCTCATCGAGAATTGGAAAGGTTCATCAATTTTCCTTTCTGATTTCCATCCTCTCTTGCTTTCACCTGATCTATCTCTGACTCCTCCCTTCCCTTCCTCGACATCTCTGTTCCCATTTCTGGGGATAAACTGGCCACTAATATCCACTATAAACCCACCAACTCCCCCAGCTACCTGGACTATATATCCTAATCCCTGTTTCCTATAAAGACTCCATTCAATTTTCCCAGCTCCTCCATCTCCATTACATATGTTTTGATGAGGCCAACTTTGACAAGGGGCCACGGAAATGTCCATCTTCTTCCTCAACCAAGGATTCCCCAGCACCGTTGTTGACAGGGCCCTCAACTGGGTCTGATCCATAACGTGCACATCCACCCTCATCCCCTCTCTTCTCTGCTGCAACAGAGATAGGGTTTCCCTTGTCCTTACCTACCATCCCACCAGCAACCACATCCAGAAGATCATCAGCCTCCATTTCCACCATCTCCAATGAGATGCCACCAGCAGACACATGTTTACCTCCCCTCTCTTGTCTGCCTTCTGCAGGGACCGTTCCATGTATGACATCATGGTCCACTAGCCCCATAGCACCTTCGTCTGCAACTGCAGAAGGTGTAACACCTGCTGATTTACCTCCTCCCCCCTCAGTGTCAAGGGTCAAACATACCTTCCAGGTAAAACAACACTTCATCTTCACTTCTCACAGTTTAGTCTACTGCAGTCGCTGCTCACAATATGGTCTCTACATTGGGGAAACGAAGCAAAAACTGGGTGACTGCTTCACAGAACATCTACATTCTGCCTGCTAAAAAGACCCTGAGCTTCCAGTTGCCTGCCACTTTTACACACCACTCTGTTCTCTAGTCAACATCTCTGTCTCGGGCTTGCTGCAGTGCTCCAGCGAAGCTCAGTGCACCTGGGGATCCTATAGCTCTCCACACTCTCTCCAATATCAAGTTCAATAATCTTAGGGCCTGAACACCCCCATGTCCTAGCTCCCCGGACGGACACACACACACACACACATTACCTGTTGTTAACCACTAACCGTTTCCATTAATAGTTGTGCACTCTCCCACTACTTTGTCTATTCAACTATTCTTCCCTCTTTCTGGGCTCTATCCCTACCTATTATTTATACCTTACACCTCCCCCCGCCCTATCTTCTGCATATAAAGTGAAATTTTCCAAGTTACCATCAGTTCTGAGGAAGGGTCATTGGACCCGAAAATTTTAATTTTGATTTCTCTCCACAGATGCTGCCAGACCTGCTGAGCTTTTTCAGCAACCTCTGTTTTTGTTTCCAATCCCAGGCCTGTTGTAAACATACATGGAGTAAAAGGAAAGTTGAGAAAGTATAAAATAATGTCGCAGGTTTAATAAAAGAAAAGAGGGTGTTGTTTAGAATGTAATGTGCTTGATACTGTTGTTCTTAATGTTGTTCTTAAGGCTATGACCCTTCACAATTGAATGCCCAGCAGCAAGATTTCATTAACCAGCAAGCCTACCTCCTGGTAAGTTCCAATCTAATCAATCAAAAGGGAGGGGAGTGGTGACATCATGTTGATAGCGGTGAATAGCCCACATCCTCCCCTTGTGGAGAGGAGGATGTGGGCAAGGGAAACCCAGTAGCAGATCTAGATGGAGGGAAAAGGGTAAGAACAGTGGTGTGGGAAATTAGATACTCATTCTCCAGGGTCACGATAACCATGGGCAGGGAAATCCTTGGTTGGAGAGGGAGGAAGACCAATCACAAATGCTGCTTTGAGGCGTTTCAACAGGTGTGGTAGAGATTGAGAAACTGGGAGACTGGAGTGGAGCTGTTACAGAAAACAGGGTGTGAGCAAATGTAATTGAATTAACTGTGGGAATCAGTGGGCTCCTAATAAATACTGTATTTGTAGACACCCAATCGCCATAATGGAGAAAGAAAAATTGACGGAAGAAAAAGTCAAAGGTCGATCGTATGAAAAGAAGAGAAAGATGGATAATGGAAGTAAACTCAATGAAATTTTCCAGTTTAGACTGAAAGCAGAAAATGGCTGAGATACAGTCATCAATGTACCAGAGAAAGATGAATGAGGAGTCCCCCACCAAACACACTTTCTCCTCCCTTTTCAGAAAGTGACATCCTGTTCCAGTCCTGAAAGCTCATGTTTTTGGTACCTTTCTATACAAGCATAGATGATGCAACATCTTATCTCTCCAAGATCCAATCCCCTAAACATTTCTTCCAGGTGAAATAGTCTTTTCATTTTGTAGACTGCTCACAATGTGGTCTGCCTTTTGCAGGGAATCATATTGTAGAACACCACCTCTGTTCAAACCACAAACGTGACCCTTAGCGTCCAGTCACCTGTCACAACCATTCTCTGTTAATCTCACACTGATCTCTCTATTCTTTGCCTCCAGCAGTGTTCTCATGAAACTCAATATAAATTCGAGGAACAGCACCTCATCTGTTGATACGTCAATCTGCAGACTCCTGCACTCCACCGAAAATTTCAGACCATTGTCTCTGTATCCAGTTTGTTTCCTTACATGTTTGTTGTTTAATCTGTTTTTCCCTTCTTTCTGTTTTTAAATGATAGTTGCCCATAATTCTGCCATTCACATCTCTTCTAAGTATCCTCCATTTCTTTACTTGCCCCAATACTCCCTTTACCTTTGCACTATCAACTCTTATTACTTAATCGCTCCTGTCTTCCACCCTACCCTTCCCTTTTGTTTCAGTCCCTCCCCACCCCATTTTCATTTCAAACCTATTACATTTCTAACAATTCTCAGCACTAATGTAAAGTCCTCAACCTGAAACTTCAGCTCTATTTCCCATTCCAATAATGGTGCCTGACTTGCTGCGTATTTCCAGCATTTGCCAATAATAACTTATTATACTTTTCAGTCCTATCCAAATGTTGTCTTAGTGATTTTAAACGATTTGTGTGATCTCTTGTTTCCACTAACAGGCCCAGCAAATGACCCTGCAGGCCATGACCCTTCAAAACCAAATGACTAGTGCCAGCCCACCCCTCACCAGCCTTAACCGTGATCCTAATGTTGCCATGAAAGCCACCAATAGCACCCAGACTGCACCAGCTACAGCACCCAAACCAAAAGTGGCCTTCCCTCGTCAGGTATGTGTAACTGCATCTGAGAAATGTTACTGTGCATCTGGCTAACTTATTGATGAGTTCCAGCATGGGATATTTCAAAAATATTCACACAGCTTAAACACATGTAGAAACAGATTCAACAACAGCATCGTCCCCACTGTAATTAGACTTCTGAATGAATCTCTCAAATTTTAAATATAATGTTGATCGTGTTCTTTGTGTACCTTCTCTGTAGCCATAACGTTATTTCTTCGCTCTGTTTTATTACCCTAACTTTGTATGGTATGATCTGCCTGTAATGCATGCAAAACTTTTCACTGTAACCAGATACATGTGACAATAATAAAGCAAATCAAAAAAAAAATTCACATCACTAGCTTGAGGAATCCAATAATGAATCAGTGTTCCAGTAAAGTTACAGAAACAAAACTAGAAAAGATGGATTTCTCTCTCCTTGGCCATTATATCTCCTTGTTTTGTTCAATTGTCAACAGAGCAATACATAAATTTCTGTTGAATTCCCTATGTGAAGCACATTTTTATTCTCATTAAAACTAGTGCTGTTAATATGATGGACTGAAATGGTTTTTCAGCTTTAGAACCCTGCATTTCCATAAAGCACTCCCAGCTCAAGCTTTAGGTGCATCAACTTTCTTTTTGAAATGTACCTCAGTCTGAGTGTCCATCAACATCCACCTTATTGTGGCATGATGACTTTTTCTGATTAATGTTTTGATTTTGAAAATCAAAACCGTGAGTTCACTACTGAACAGTTTGATCTCATGAGTTGAAGTTAAAGAGAAACAGATACTTATCTGGGGGAGTGTGGTTCAGTGGTTAGCACTGTTACCTCACAGCACCAGGGACCGGGTTTGATTCCAGCCTTAGGTGACTGCCTGTGTGGAGTTTGCACATTCTCCATGTGTCTGTATGGATTTCTTTGGGTGCTCCAGTTTCCTCCCACAATCCAGAGATGTGCAGATTTGGTGAATTGGCCATGTTAAATTGCCCATAATGTTCAGGTCCATTAGTCAGGGATAAATATAAGATTAGAGATTTTTGAGAAGATTTATAGCTCAGGTTGATGATAAGTACGTTTGTTTTCAGACATTTCATACTAGATAACATCATCAGTAAGCATCTCCAGTGAAGCACTAGTGGTATGTCCTGCCTCTCTATTTATAGGTCTTGATTTCTTAAGGTGGGTGATGTCACTTCCGGTTTTTTTTCAAGGGCAGGTAGATGTGTTTATTGATGGAGTTCTGGTTAGAATGCCATGCCTCTAAGAATTTCCATTAGTGTCTTAGGATGTGTGTGTTGTCTTAGAATGTGTGTCTTAGAATGTTTCGCCTGTCCTAGGATGTGTGTGTTGTCCCAGTCAAAATGATGTCCTTCTTTGTCTGTCTGTATAGAAACTTGTGATAGTGGGTCATGTCTTTTGGTGGCCAGTTGGTGTTGATGTATCCTGGTGGCAAGTTTCCTGCTAGTTTGTTTGATGGAATGTTTTTCTCAGTTCTTGCATGGTATCTTGCATTCTGACGAATTGGCAGATTGTGTTTATTGGGTACCCGTTTTTCTTGAAAACATTTGTATAGATATTTTTCTCCCACGTTTTGCAGTTCTTGGGTGCTGCAGTGTGATGTAGCTCATTGAAGTAATGTCTTGATGCAGCTTCATTTGTGGGTGTTAGGATGATTTGCTTCTGAAAATAAGTATTTGTCTGTTTTTCTGGGGACGCTGGTTTGAAGCTCTCTCTTAACTGTACATTCAACTGTCACATCTAGGAATGGGAGTCTGTTGTCATTCTCCTCTGCTTTTGTGAATTTTATGCCTGTCAGGATATTGTTGATGATGTTGTAGTTTCCTCTCATTTGTTCTGTTTTGTCCTGACAAAGGTGTCATCTATGTAGTGGACCCAAAGTTTGGGTTGGATAGATGGGAGGGCAGCTTGTTCAAGTCTCTGCATTACTGCTTCAGCTATGAGCCTGATACTGGTGATCCCATAGGTGTTCCATTGACTTGTTTGTAAGTTTTGTTATTGAATGTGAAGTGAGTGGTGAGGCACAGGTCCACTAGTTTGAGGATGTCAATGTTAGAAGAGGATGAAATAATGGTCTCCTTTGACCTTACAGCCCTTTTCCCATCAATTAGCATTGATCTGGCCAAGGAAACACTGGCATCACTCACTACTAGGAAAACCAGGACCATAAATACCTGACAGCACTAATCTCATCAGCAAAGACAACATCCTCAAACTATCCTTGGCATCAAGGTCACCCATAAACCTACCAAAACACTTAAACAGCGACTAATGAACCTAAAGGATCCATTAGATTACTATCAGCAAAACGAATGTCATTTACAATATACTATGCAAGAACTGTA
This sequence comes from Chiloscyllium plagiosum, assembly GCF_004010195.1. Classification (NCBI taxonomy): domain Eukaryota; kingdom Metazoa; phylum Chordata; class Chondrichthyes; order Orectolobiformes; family Hemiscylliidae; genus Chiloscyllium; species Chiloscyllium plagiosum. Next base: position 29,295,005 of record NC_057730.1, read on the forward strand.
AAAAATACTACATTGAACAAACCAGCAGGAAACTTGCTACCAGGATACATGAACACCTATTGGCAACCACATGGCCCACTATCACTAGTTTATATACATTCGGACAAAGAAGGACACCACTTTGACTGGAACAACACACCACATCCTAGGACAAACGAAACAAAGACACGCATGAGAATTCTTAGAGGCATGGCATTCTAACCAGAATTCCATCAATAAACACATCGGTTTAGATCCTGACTACCTTCCCTTGAAAAAAAGAACCAGAAATGACAACAACCACCTGAAGAAACTAAGACCTATAAATGGAGAGGCGGGACATACCAACAGCGTTTCACTGGAGAATCTCACTGATGATATTACCTGGTCATGGTGATGAAACGTCTGAAAACAAACCTTCAAACTCAGCGAGCTAACTTACATACTTATAAATATAGGATAGTAATGTAGGGGAATGGGTCTAGGTGGGTTACTCTTCGGAGGGTTGATGTGGACTTGTTGGGTCGAACGACCTATTTCCACACCATAGGGATTCTATGATTCTATGATCTGCCCATTCCAGGCTGTCACAGAAACTCACCAACAATGCAAACATTGCCTGTCAACAGATCTGTTGGAGGGTATAAGAGGATGATAGAGGACTGGGGAGGTTCTCATCTCTTCATGACAGGATGCAAGAAAAAAGAATTTGTCTTATGTAGCACTTTCACAGGTTCAGGGCACCCAACAGTTAGTGAAGTACTTTTGAGGTATTTTCAACATTATAATGTAGAAAAGTGGTAGCTAATTAATGCATGGCAAGATCCCACAAGCAGGAATGTGATTATGAGCAGATGTTAGTGAAGTTGTTTGAGTGAACATTGCCAAGATAAAAGGAGGAAAGCCTTTGCTTTGCTTTGAAATAGTGGACACAGGAACTTTTACATCCACCTGAGAATGCAAAGAAGACCTCAATTTAACATCCCAATCAGAAAGACAATGCAATAGTTCCTTAGTAGAGTCCTTCTGACATTGCCATGCTCCCGCTGTCTGACCAATCACAGATCCTTTAATACTGCCCCTCTGTCATCATAGTAGTTCCCCTATTCTTTACCATAACATTCAAACCATATATTGGTACTCCCCCATTTCTGTCCCTCCAAAAATGTACCATTCTGTCATTATTATCCATCTGAATGTGCAGCACAAAGTCAATACCACCTCTCTAATAGGCTAGCAACCCCTACATAGTGCACTGGAATGTCAGTTTTGGGAGTGTGGTGCTGGAAAAGCATACAAGATTAGGCAGGAGCAGGAGAATCGAAGTTTTGGGCATACGCCCTTCATCAGGAAAAGCATGTGCTACTGGAAGCACCTTGCTCAGTGCTGTTCTGCTATAACCTAATTTTGTACATAATAGCTCGCTGTAATACATTTCTGTTGAATTCTTCAGTGCAATGATATCCACTCCCAGTTCCTTCCATTACAAGGGATAATATTAGAATTGCCACATCAAGTACAATATCGTGGTGGCAGCAAAAGCATATCTTGGTTAGCAGCAATGGCAATCTATAAGAATATCTTGTTGGCAGATACTTGAAAAGCTAAATGAAGATCAACCAAGCAAGAGTTTGGACATTAGAGAATTTGTATAATCAATAGCATCAGATTCTGACCACCAGGGCATTGACCACCAAGAGGACACTTAATTTCTTTTTGTTTAAAAGTCAAGTTCTTTGAACATACAAGAAATTTCTCAGGGTGTTTTCCTAAAAACAAAGGCTGAAGTTATGTAATCAAAACTAAAGATTAAAGAATTGTATTGAATCACAGTCAGCACTGTACCTCTCTGTGTCTTGTGTTTTAAAAAGGGAAAAGCACAACAGACTGCTAATCCAATTGAATAAAGACAATTAAACATTCCTGAAAGCACAAATCCAAAGCTCTCCTGGAATAAAGTACAACTTAAAAATGCTTTTAAAAAGTCATTTTTCTATTTTAAAAAAACTTGCGCTTATTCAGACACCAATCATTTTGTTTGTTCACACTGGAGAGAAACCATACACTGCTCTGACTGTAGCAGGAGATTCATTGATTCCTCTGGTCTGCTTAAATGCCAGTGTGTTCACACCTTCATTAAACCCCTGCAATAATAACACTGCATGGATTCCTCACTGTGAACTGACTCATTCTGGACAATTCACCATTTGTCCCCCACCTACACCAGCACTTACTATAGGGCCACCCACTCCCACCCTCCCTCCCTCCCTCCCTCCCTTTCTCCCATTCCAGGAGAAACAGCCTGTAATACGACAGAAAGGGCTGAAGACGTGCAAGTCCTAGGCCACCTCCACTGTCAAATCCAAGCCACCCGATAACTAGAGGAAGAATGTTTCATCTTCTGCCTTGGGACCCTTCAACCCCATGGCATCAATGTCAACGTCATCAGTTTCCAAATCTGGCCGTCCCCACTACGTCCCAGATCCAACCCTCCAACTCGGCACCGCCCTCTTGACCTGTCCTACCTTGCCACCTATCTGTTCCACCCTCCCCACCCCACCACCACCTGCATCCACCTATCATCTTCCCAGCTACCTTCCCCCAACCCCATCCCCCACTCTCCTATTTGTCTCTCAGCCCTCTTCCCCCTCCACATTTCTGATGAAGGGCTTATGCTTGAAACGTTAACTCTCCTTTTCAGATGCTGCCTAACCGGCTGTGCTTTTCCAGCGCCACGCATTTCGACTCTGACTCTCCAGCATCGGCAGTCCTCACTTTCTTTGAAAACAAAAGAAATACAAAACTACCCTCTGGACAGAGAATACATGTTAGAAAGACAAATACTTGTATGCTAGCAATGATTTCTAGCATGTGCAACCAGCCTAGATCATACAAAGTTATTACTGACTGATTTACCAATCAAGTAAAAAGTCTGTAAGGACAAAAATTCCAACATGATGATTGTGTGGTGTTGTAGCAAGACAACAAAATTGTCAGATAAGTGCCACAAACAAATACCTCACCAGACACTCAGCATGAATTGTCAAACTCCAAAGCATTATATTGAAATTTGAAATATTAGTATTGTAAACTGTTTTGCCTGTAAAAATACTTTTCAAATTGACAAGTGTCTATATACAGCCATTTATATCTATATGGAATAAGTTTTTATCTTAGAAACAAACTTTATAGATATGCTCATGATATCATCACTGTTTCGGAACCTGTGACCTGAAGGTATAAGGTCTCATTCATCTTACATCAGGATCACTTGAAGCATGATATGCTGCTAGAAGCAAGCTGTTCATGCATAATTGTTAGCTGCAATAAACATTAATTGGATCCCTCAATATGACAGTATACAGACCAGTTTCTTATGTTAAAAGAAATAACATAAACATTGCTATACCAGATAGATTGTGGGCGGCACGGTGGCACAGCGGTTAGCACTGCTGCCTCGCAGCGCCAGAGACCCGGGTTCAATTCCCGACTCAGGCGACTGACTGTGTGGAGTTTGCAAGTTCTCCCCGTGTCTGCGTGGGTTTCCTCCGGGTGCTCCGGTTTCCTCCCACAGTCCAAAGATGTGCAGGTTAGGTGAATTGGCCATACTAAATTGCCCGTAGTGTTAGGTAAGGGGTAAATGTAGGGGTATGGGTGGGTTTCGCTTCGGCGGGTCGGTGTGGACTTGTTGGGCCGACGGGCCTGTTTCCACACTGTAATCTAATCTAATCTAATCTAATCTAATCTAAAAAGCAAAATTACATCAATATTCCGGACTGGTTTCTGGAATGGGAGTTATTCAATGATGAGAGGATGAGTAAATTGGATCTATAATGTTTGGAGTTTGAAGAATGTGCTCTGTGACTCTGAATGAGAGGTGATCTCAGTAAAGCATACAACCTTCTTTAAGAGCTTGACATGGTAAACACTGAAGTTGTTTCCTGTGGCTGGAAAATTTAAAACATGGACACCTGTCTCAGGATAAGGAAGCAATAATTTTGGACTGAGATGAGGAGAAAATTTTCCCACTCAGAGGTTTATGACCTTTGAAATTCTCTATTGCAGAGGGTTGTGGATGCATCATTCTTGAGTATATCTAAGTCACAATAGACCTTTAGTGTCTTGTATGCGTTTTACACAATAAGTGGGGAATTGGAGTTGAAGCAAAAGATCAGTCATGGTCATATTGAATGGTGCAGCAGGCTGGAGGGCTGTATGGTCAACTCCTGCTCTTGTTTCTTATGACCTAATTAGACAATAGACAATAGGTGCAGGAGTAGGCCATTCAGCCCTTCGAGCCTACACTGCCATTCAATATAATCATGGCTGATCATTCCTAATCAGTATCCTGTTCCTGCCTTATCTCCATAACCCTTGATTCCACTATCTTTGAGAGCTCTATCCAACTCCTTCTTAAATGAATCCAGAGAGTGGGCCTCCACTGCCCCCTGTGGCAGAGCATTCCACACAGCCACCACTCTCTGGGTGAAGAAGTTCCTCCTGAGCTCTGTCCTAAATGGTCTACCCAGTATGAACCTAAGCTGCACTCCCTCAAATTTCAGATTAGACAGTCATTGCAGTTGGAATATTGTATTATCATCCATTCTATATGTTTCACAGACTAATGCTGCCAACAAAGACCCAACCCAGCTGCTGACTCCCCATGATGCTGCCAAAGGGAAGCCACCTGTCAACAGACCCAGTAAGTTATCCACAGAACAAAGACCAGTATTTCCTAATGACATAGATAATCACCACTTCAGTGCCACTGTAGACTGACATGGAGATCAGTGCATTCAGTTATGGATACATGGATTAGAAAAACAGTTGTACCTGGGAGTAAAGAGATTTGTACTTGACATAGAGCAATAGTTGCACCTATGATAGAAAGATAGTTTCATGTAAGATACAGGGATAGATCTAGGTAATCCCGTGGCCTTCTGATAGCTGGGTGTTCTTTTGAGAACGTCTTTCACTCACTATGTATTTATGATTTGGAGATGCTGGTGTTGTACAATACCAGGTTATTGTACAACAGGTTTAATTGGAAGCAGACTAGCTTTCGGAAGGACGCTCCTTCATCAGGTGATAGTGGCGGGCTCAATCGTAACACAGAATTTATAGCAAAAATTTACAGTGTGATGTAATTAAAATTATACATTGAAAAATTGATTGTCTGTTAAGCCTTTCATCTGTTAGAATACAGTGATAGTTTCACTTCTTTTATGTGTAAATCACAAAACCTTTTTTTTAAAAGTTGCATTCTCGGGTTAGCTGTTAACAATGGTGTTAGCTAGACAATATGTTGAAGGTGTTGGCCCCTTGTGTTCTCTGTCTGTGCCATGATGTTTAGATTGATTCTAATCTAAAAAGTGAGATAACAGAGTTTTACATAAATTCATGTAGTTTTTGAGCTCAGAGTTTTCATGAATGCATGCAGTTTTTGAGCAAAGTACAATGTAACTCTGCAAGTACAAATTCACCCCACAAAATATATGTGTGCATGTGGGTCTTTGTCTGTGTGTCTGTCTGTGTGTGCGGGTGTCTCTCCGCGCATCTGTGGGTACCTGTGTCCGTGTGTATGTGAGAGTGGGTGTGTGTAGGAATATCTGTGCGTGTGTGTGTAATGCAATGGTGATCACCTGTAATGTGATATGAACCCAAGGTCCCGGTTGAGGCCCTCCCTATGGGTACCGAACTTAGCTATCAGCCTCTGCTCTGCCACTTTTCTCTGCTGCCTGTCCCGAAGTCCACCTTGGAGGATGGTCACCCGAAGGTCCGAGGCTGAATGTCCTGGACCACTGAAGTGTTCCCCAACTGGGAGGGAACCCTCCTGTCTGTTGATTGTTTTGCGATGCCCATTCATCCGTTGTGGTAGCGTTTGCTCCATTTCCCCAATGTACCATGCCTTCAGGCATCCTTGCCTGCAACGTATAAGATAGACAATGTTGGCTGAGTCACATGAGTACCTGCCATGTACAAGGTGGGAAGTGTTCCCACGTGTAATAGTGGTATCTATATCCACAATCTGACACGTCTTGCAGCGTCCACCATGACATGGTTGTCTCAGCCAACGTTGTCTATCTTATACGTTACAGGCAAGGATGCCCGGAGGCATGGTACATTGGGGAAACCGAGCAAAGGCTACGACAACGGATGAATGGGCATCGCACAACAATCAACAGACAGGAAGGTTGCCTCCCAGTTGGGGAACACTTCAGTGGTCCAGGAGATTCAGCCTCGGACCTTCGGGTCACCATCCTCTAAGGTTGACTTCGGGAAAGGCAGCAGAGAAAAGTGGCCGAGCAGAGGCTGATAGCTAAGTTCGGTACCCATAGGGAGGGCCTCAACCGGGACCTTGGGTTCATGTCACATTACAGGTGATCACCATTGCACTACACACACACACAGATATTCCTACACACACACACTCTCACATACACACGAACACAGGTACACACAGACGTGCACACAGACACGCACGTGTACACACACACGCACGTGTACACACACACGCAAATCAATCTAAACATCAGGTCATAGACAGAGAACACAGGGGGCTAACACCTTCAACATATTGTCTAGCTATCACTATTGTTAACAGCTAACCCGAGGATGCAACTTTTAAAAAAAAAGGGTTTTGTGATTTACACATGAAAGAAGTGAAACTATCACTGTATTCGAACAGATGAAAGGCTTAACAGACAATCAATTTTTCAATGTATAATTTCAGTTACATCACACTGTAAATTGTTGCTATAAATTCTGTGTTACGATTGAGCCCTCCACAATCACCTGATGAAGGAGCGTCGCTCCGAAAGCTCGTGTGCTTCCAATTAAACCTGTTGGACTATAACCTGGTGTTTTGTGATTTTAAACCCACTATGTAAGTTGACAGCATTAACTGGGCCAAAGAAAAGGGTGCAATCTGTATATACTTCCAAACATTTCTGTTGGGGAATAATGTTTCATCTGAACAAGTTTCCCACATTAGCATGAGTGTCTGAAATATTATTTTAAAGTGAAAAGTTATTTTTCATTTTGGATTTATGGAAGAAGAATCTTTGCAATTCAGACAGCTTCTGTCGTGTATGCTGTGGAAGAAATTTCACACAGCCAGAGCCACCATGTCTGCACTCTGGCACAGCAGGTCACACTCAACTTCAGTAAATTGTCACAACACATTGGCTATTCAAACTGTACTTGCAAGAGTTACATTGTACTTTGCTCAAAAACTGCATGCATTCATGAACTCTGAGCTCAAAAACTGGCAAGAGCTGCGTTGCTAAGGTGCTGCCTTTCCAGCTCTAACGCTTTTCATTCAACCAGGGCTGAGCAGGAATCTATTGTCCCTTGACTCGCTGTAATGAATTTCAAACAGTCTTCAAGGAGGGTGGCCAGGATCTGAAGAATGATGGGTTTCATCCATGAACTGATACAACTTGGGCAGGAGCTGTGGGCAATGGATTGATGGGGTGGAGGTGTGAGGTGTGGATTGATGGGGGTGGGGCTTTGAGTGTGGATTGACAGGGTGTGAGTTGGTGGATTGATGGAGGGGGGCTGTGGGGTGACTGGGTAGGGTTGTAAGTTGTGGATTGATAGGTTGGGGTTGTGAGTCACCAATCACCTAAATATCTGTGTTATGGACATTTGGGCCTGTCAGCATGGGTGTTCTCAGTACTGTGTTGACAGATACATGAACATACATGATAGTATGGGTAGATATCCCATATCTCTCTTAACATCATCAGAAAATTGGACAAATTCACGAAGCTGTCTGCCCATCAATCCTCAACTATATACCCAAAATAATCCTACCGATGTATCATATAACTTCTTCCACCTAAGGGAAGGCCCAGCACAGAACAAATAGCATGGGGTCCTGGCATTACTGCTGTTGTGCCCAACCATAAGGTGTTTTCTGGACTTTGAGGTCCACAATACAAAATGTTCTGTTTCATAGAGCTGACATCCTTTAATTGATCAGTCATAAGTTAATTAAAAAGATGCTGCTGCATTTTATTTGGAATCACTTATGCTGTATGGGTAATCCAGTGACTCCTGTCCCAGTGCCACAGAATTATACACAGCCTTCATTCTCCATGCAAGACTAAAGGCAGGAACTCAAAAGTGGACAATGTTAAATCTCACTGCACTGTTGTTGCCCCTGGGCAGAAGAAACATGGCACTGCTTTTATCCAGTACCAGCTGAGTTGAAAATTCACAAGGAAGTTCTCATGTACCTTAAATTCTGATACCACAACATTAGTTAATGTCATGACACTAATGTGCCTCCTCATTTCCATTGTTGGAAATATATTACAGATAATACCATATGTGTTTATAGTATTGATTCTTCCCCTAAAATACAGGTGCTGCTGAAACCCCAAAACCCAAAGTTATAATACAAGGTCCTGTGCGTCACACCACACTTAATTCGGAGCACTTTCCAGAGCCAACACACAACATCAAGGATATCATCAGACAATATGAACAACCATCAACTCAGAAGAAAACTGGGCTAATCAGGTAAAACTAAGTGCACCTTGTAAATATTGCAAGGGCCGCAAAGCAGAAGGATGTAGCTTGGTACCCATAATTCCACGGGTGGCATTCTATAACAACCATACCATAAGGGAAGAAAGCCAGAAAGAAAGCATGGAGAGGGTGGGAGACGATTTAGTTGACTGATATTTTCTCAAACTATAAGGACTGGGATCAAATTTGTTCTATTGGAGGGGACAATGGACCAGATTTCTTTAACCTAGAGCTGACAAAAGTCCAAACAGATCTGTGCTTCTTAGTGGAATACAAGAATTCAACCATGACTTAAAATTGTAATAAACTTAGTGTGTGGATAAGATTAAATACTTGTGTTTCCCTGTTGTCAGAAAACAAGGTGGTAAAATATTTGCCAAGAAAATGGACCCTCATGAAGAGGCAATGTTTATCTTGCAACGACAGATAATACCACATGTCTCCCAGGTAATACATCAAACTAATGAGCAGAACTTCTGAAAAATGCTCTGTTTCTGTTTCAAACTAGAGGAATAATGTATGTAAAAACCTCTGCATGGCTGTTCTCTGTCTGCTTTATGTTCACATGGAATTTTTGGTACTTTCTTTGAGGGAATTGGCAGAATGTTTGCTTCAATTGTAAGAGGCACAGAAATATAAGTAACTTTTAACAGGCAGTCATCATATATGTGAGCCATCTGAGTTAGGGTGACCACATGCTGCTTTTCAAGCTGCTTAAAGGACATGATTAAAAGGAACGACATTAGCAGTAAAACATACAAAATATTTTTCTTCTGCAAAATAACTAATAGCTGTGCATAGGTTTGGTGGTTAATCTCAAATTACTATTTTGCAATACTTACTTAACGATTAGCAACTTCTTGAAATTTCAACGGTTAGAAGAAAGAAGAAATTGCCGTCTTTCTTAAAGTGCTTTTTGCTTCCAGTCAGTTGCTGGTTTTTGAATTTACTTTAACCAACTGTGTCACAATTTAGATATGATTTAGAAATAAAGTATATGGCTTTTATCTGAATAGATAGGGGATACAATAAAATCAGCACACCTTTCAGGAGCATTTGCAGCCCATGTCTATCAGGAGTGGTGGGTGGTCTGGGAGTTAGGCTGCAAGATTCCTGGAGATCTGTTTGAGAAAGGTCTTTCATCCATCTTAGGCATGGTTCCTAACACCATAGGGTGTTTTTAAAAATTATTTATTCATTTTGTTGGATGTGGGTACCACTGACTGACCAGCATATTGCCCATCCCTAGTTGCCCTTGAGAAGGTGGTGGTGGGCTGCTTTCTCAAACCACTGCAGTCCACCTGCAGTGGGTTGATCCACAGTACCATTGGGAAAGGAATTCCAGGATTTTGACCCAGCGACGGTGAAGGAACAGCGATATATTTCCAACTCAGGATGGTGAGTGGCTTGGAGGGAAACTTGAAGATGGTGTTCCTATATATTTGCTGCCCTTGTCCTTCTAAATGGAAGTGGTTGTGGAAGGTGCTGTCTGAGGATCTTTGGTGAATTTCTGCAGTGCATCTAGTAGATAGTACACATTGCTGCTACTGAGCGTCAGTGGTGGAGGGAATGAATGTTTGTGGATGCAGTGCCAACCAAACGGGCTGCTCTGTCCTGGATAGCGTCAAGCTTTTTGAGTGTTGTTTGGGCTGCATTAATCCAGGCAGGTGGGGAATATTCCGTCACACTCCTGACTTGTGCCTTGTAGGTGGTGGACAGGCTTTCAGGAGTCAGGAGGTGAGTTACTTGCCACAGTATTCCTAGCCTCTAGCCTACTCTTGTAATCACTGTGTTTGGTGAGTCCAGTTGAGTTTCGGATCAATGATAACTCCCAGGATGTTGATTGTGAGGATTCAGTGATGGTAACACCACTGAATGTCAAGGTGGTTAGATTGACTCATACTGATGATGGTCATAGCCTGGCATTTGTGTGGCATGAATGTTATTTTCCATTTGTCAGCCAATGCCTGGATATTGTCCAGATCTTGTTTCATTTGGACATGGACTGCTTCAGTGTCCAAGGAATCATGAATGGTGCTGAACATTGTGCAATCATCATGTGACCAGGAAATTCCTCAGTCCCAGCCTGTGGTAGACTGATAAATAAAGTTAGATCACATGGGATTCAGGGAGCACTTGCTAATTGGATACAAAATTGGCTTGGTGGTAGGAGAGAGAGTGTAGTGATGGATGTTTGTTGTTTGGACTGGAGGCCTGTGACCAGCAATGTTCCGCTGGGATTGATGCTGGGTTCACTGTTGTTTGTCATTTATATAAACAATTTGGATGAGAATTTAGGAGGCATGGTTAGTAAGTTTGCAGAGGACACCAACGTTGGTGGTACAGTTGCCTCTGAAGACGATTATCTAAGAATACAAAGGGGTCTTGATGATTTGGGCCAATGGCTTGAGGTGTATAAGTTGGATAAATGCAGGGTATTGAATTTTGGTAAAACCATCAAGGGCAGGACATACACAGTTTATGGTAGGACCCTGGATAGTTTGGTGAACAGAGAGACCCCGGAGTTCAGGTATATAGTTCTTTGAACGTTGCTTCGCAGGTGGACAGGGTGGTTCAAAAGGCATGTAACACATTTACCTTCATTGCTCAGATCACTGAATATAAGGGTTGGGATGTCATGTTCAGGTTGTACAGAACGTTGGTGAGGTCACTTTTACAGTACTGCATATAGTTCTGATCACCCTGCTATAGGAAAGATATTAATCAGTTGGAGAGAGTTCCGAAAAGATTTACCAGGATGTTGTCAGGGCTATAGGGTTTGGGTTCTAAGAAGTGGCTGGATAGGCTGGGATCTTTTTCACTGGAGCCTAGGAAGTTGAGCGGTGACCTTACAGAGGTTTATAAAATCATGAGGGACATAGATAAGGTGAATAACAAAGGTCTATTCCCTAAGGTAGGAGAGCACAAAACTAGGGGGCAAAGATTTAGAAGGAACGTGAAGCATAACGTTTTCACTCAGAGGGTAGCTCATGTGGAATGAAGTGGTAGATGCAGGTACAGTACAACATTTAAAAGACATTTGGATAGGTAGATGAATAGGAAAGTTTAAGAGGGATTTGGGCCAAATGCAGGCAAGTGGGACTGGTTTAGTTTGGGAAACTTGGTTGGCATGGACAAGTTAGACCAAAGGGTTTGCTTCCGTGCTGTACAACTCTATGACTCTAAGCTGTTAAATCAGGAGGCAAGCACACTAGCTCACCTGGAGTGCCAGTTTTCACCCTGAAGGAAGTCTACAGATGAGGATTTGCTGGTGTGTAAGCTTCCAGCACAGCAACTGGCTGGACCTATGCTGCTTTATTTTCTCACAGGATGTGGGCATAGCTGCCTAAGCCAGCACTTAGTGCCCATCCCTACTTTCCCTCAAGAATGATTTGGAGATGCCGGTGTTGGACTGGGGTGTACAAAGTTAAAAATCACGCAACACCAGGTTATAGTCCAACAGGTGACATGGAGCAACTAACATGCTGTTTACTTACATCACATGGACTGCAGAGGCTCAAGAAGGTTGGTCTCCAACACCTTCTTGAGGGAAGTTAAAAATCACACAACACCAGGTTGTAGTCCAACAGGTTTAATTGGAAGCACACTAGCTTTCGGAAGGACGCTCCTTCATGAGGTAATTGTGGAGGGCTCGATCGTAACACAGAATTTATAGCAAAAATTTGCAGTGTGATGTAACTGAAATTATACATTGAAAAATTGATTGTCTGTTAAGCCTTTCATCTGTTAGAATACAGTGATAGTTTCACTTCTTTCATGTGTAAATCACAAAACCCTTTTTTTTTAAATGTTGCATTCTCGGGTTAGCTGTTAACAATGGTGATAGCTAGACAATATGTTGAAGGTGTTAGCCCCCTGTGTTCTCTGTCTATGACCTGATGTTTAGATTGATTCTAATCTAAAAAGTGAGATAACAGAGTTTTACATAAATTCATGCAGTTTTGAGCTCAGAGTTCTACATGAATATATGCAGTTTTTGAGCAAAGTGCAATGTAACTCTGCAAGTACAAATTCACCGCACAAAATATATGTGTGTGTGTGTGTGTGTGTAGTGAGTGCAGAGTATCTTAAGTCTGTGAGGGAGTGCATGTGTGAGTGGGTGTCTGTGTGCGCGTCTGTGTGTACCTGTGACTGTGTGTATGTGAGAGTGGGTGTGTGTAGGAATATCTGTGTGTGTGTGTGTAGTGCAATGGTGATCACCTGTAATGTGACATGAACCCAAGGTCCCGGTTGAGGCCTTCCCTATGGGTACCGAACTTAGCTATCAGCCTCTGCTCTGCTGCCTGTCCCGAAGCCCACCTTGGAGGATGGTCACCCGAAGGTCCGAGGCTGAATGTCCTGGACCACTGAAGTGTTCTCCAACTGGGAGGGAAACCCTCCTGTCTGTTGATTGTTGTGTGGTGCCCATTCATCCGTTGTCGTAGCCTTTGCTTGGTTTCCCCAATGTACCATGCCTCCGGGCATCCTTGCCTGCAACGTATAAGATAGACAACGTTGGCTGAGTCACATGAGTACCTGCCATGTACAAGGTGGAGGTGTTCCCACGCGTAATACTACCACTATTATGCGTTGGAACACCTCCCACCTTGTGTACACACACACACACACACAGACAAAGACCCACATGCACACATATATTTTGTGCGGTGAATTTGTACTTGCAGAGTTACATTGCACTTTGCTCAAAAAGCAAAAATTTGCAGTTGATTTACACATGAAAGAAGTGAAACTATCACTGTATTCTAACAGATGAAAGGCTTAACAGACAATCAATTTTTCAATGTATAATTTCAGTTACATCACACTGCAAATTTTTGCTATAAATTCTGTGTTACGATCGAGCCCTCCACAATTACCTCATGAAGGAGCGCCCTTCCGAAAGCTAGTGTGCTTCCAATTAAACCTGTTGGACTATAACCTGGTGTTGTGTGATTTTTAACTTCCCTCAAGAAGGTGTTGGAGACCAACCTTCTTGAGTCTCTGCAGTCCATGTGATGTAAGTAAACAGCATGTTAGTTGCTCCATGTCCCCATCCCCACTCTTCCCAGCCCAACAGCCTTGCCCCAACAATCCCACTAACAGGACAAGTAAGTCACTTGTCACAATGAGATAGCACACTGATGGGGAAAGTACCAAGAACGATGGGCCATCATGAATGAGGATGTGTCCTTCCACCAATTGTTCTGAAGGGGAAGGGGGTGAATTGGTGAAAATTGAATTGGATAAGATCTTGTTATTGTTCCTATTTTACTGAAACAGAAGCCAGCACCTGCACCATCAAGGGATAAGAATTCCAAAGAAGCCGTTGCCATGGTGAAGCCTGTCAGTGGCGTGACACAGAAGAGCAGCACCCGACCAGTGCCAGCTGTCTCTGCCAGGCACCCTGTGTTCTCGGGAGGTCAGTGACCAGGATACAGCTCTATTCACTTTAGATGAAGTAATTGTCATTCTTGAACCCTTGTGGTTTACAATGACACAGCCCCTGATTAAGCATGCAAAATCTTTTGCATGATGTGAAACCACACAATGAAGGATGGGACAGTGGGTGATACTGAGTCGACTCCTTCCTCAGTCAGTTCTCAACTGGAGTGGCATCAAACTGACTAGATGCAAACTGTATCTGGATGTTTTATCATCTTCCCTATTAAGAAACTAAAAGCCATGCACAAAGAATGCACTTGATAGATGTGTCTTTTCATGACTGGATATCCCATTATTGTTATCACATATCATTCAGTCAATCTGAGGTTATGCAGTCATTTGGATCACCAGTGCTGTGGAATTGGGATGAACTGGTCTGTGACTGGAAATAAAAATTGAAGTGATGTAAAAATAAGCTGCAACCAACTCCATCTCACAAAAATATTACATGTGCCCTTCATTGTAATGCTGTACTACCTGGCCTTTGGGTATCAAAATATTTAATACAGAAAGGACTTTTGGGATAAGGGAAGTGACAGTAGAAGGAAAGGGACAGCCCCAGTGTTGCTCCTGTCCCATATCCTGGCTGCAGCTCCCAGGACTCTAGCCCAACAGGCTCCCTAGAGCCCTAGGCCCTCATTAATGATCTGTGATACCTCCTGTTACTTATACATATAATTCCTACATATCACATATACTTTACTTTCCAGTCATCATCTGGATTAAAGTATGATGGCAAAGACTGGACTTGCAGTCCCTCTAGAATAGAGAATTAAGGAGTAATCTAATTGAGGTGTTTAAGCTGAATGAAGGAATTGCTGTGAGAGATAGAGAGAAACTATTTCCTCTGATGGGGCCCAAGGTAACATAACCTTAAAATTAGAGCTCAGCAGAACAGATATAATGTCAGGAAGCAGTTATTCAGACACAAAATAATGGAAATGTGGAACACTCTCCCTTAAATAACTGCTGAGACCGAGAGAAAAAAGATTACAAAAATGAGACTTATAGGTTCTACTGGGTAAGGGTATTAGATGTTAGGAAACCAAAATGGGAAGATGAAGTTGAGACACAGATCAGCCATGATCTGACTGAATGCTCAAAGAAACTTAAGGGATTGAATGGCGTCCTGTTGTTCCTGTGTTCCTCCCGTGTCTAATTTACAGCTCGCACATGACTATTAAGCTGTGGGCTTTGTGCTGATTTCCAATCACACTTGAATGCTGATCTGCAGCTGTGGTGATAAACCTCCCCCAACTAGCAGCCCACTCATCAACTTGTAACACTGAGTAGATCAGGGAATATTCTGTAGTATGAAATAGCAAATTGTTGTGGTGTGCTGCACCTTGCACTGAACACATTGTTGCAGAAGGAGAAACATAATGATCATGCTATGTTTTCAAAGAAAGAGTCTGATGTGACCAGGCTCCTTGCAGCTGCTCACTTGACTGGGGCAAGGCTTCATACTGTCACCATTCAGTCACGAGACACTGTGCAGTCACATGGCTCATCAATGCTAGTGGAGTTAGAACGAACTTATCTGTGACTTGGAATAAAAATTGAAGCAATGTAAAATGAGCTGCTACTAACTCCATCTCACAAAATCAAGATAAATGCTCTTCAGCATATCCTTCATTGTAAGGCTGTATCAGCTGCCCTTTGGGGGTATCAAAATGTTTAGTGCAGAAGGGGACTGCTGGGGTAAGGGAAGGGGCAGTGGATGTTAAGTAAGAGATCACACCACCTGCAGCTTGTACTTCATACAGTACAGGTACTGTGCTGTGAGGATGAAGTCGGTTTTGGCATCAACCAGTATAACCTGGATGGATTCAGAATTGCCAACTTCAATGACCTCGGTAACTGCCACGCCTTCATTCAGAATACCATCTCGTCTAAAGTAGCTAAACCTGACCCTCTACAGTTCTTTGAAACTCTTCCTCTTATGGGCCTAACTGTGCCACTAGAGGGAGCAAAGTGTATTGTGTTTATGCTGCAATGCGTTTAGCATTGTGCTTGACATAACTGAATAGCTGGAAGTTTGCAGAAGCTGTGAGATCAGTGTGTGAGGCTTGCAGCTGTGATCTGTGTGAAAGTGACGTGCAGCATGTGACTGTTAGACCTGAGTTCTGATTGCTCGAAATTGTTGATGGGTGAATGGTGGAGATGTGGTACATTAAGCATTGTGTGGGGTTGGCAGTGTAGTGGGTACAAGATGGCATTTTAAGATGTATTCTCTAACCTTGTCCATTTGTGTGAGATCATTTAACATTTTCTGGGACTTCAGGTATCATGATCTTCATGGCTATCCACTTCCAGATTATTACTAAGTATCTGTCTGGAGGGCCTCCTGGACCCTTTACACGAGGTGATATCTTTCCCCGTTCTACCTCCTGTACTGGAGAACCTAGGAACCTACTCTGGGATATTGTTCCCTTGATCCTCTTTCTTCTTTCTAAGAACCACTTACACAGGTATTTCCAAGATGCAGGCCTATTTTAAGAAACGCAGGATTGCTTTATTTGAGAGCCTTGCTCAGCATGAGGACTCTCAGCAATCAGTTAATGTTAAGGCATGCCATAATCATGCAGATGAGGTGACATTTACTTGATACCTATATCATTTCCACTGAGTGCAGGCTAATTGTGTGCCACGATCTTTGTATCCAATAATGATCTGATCCAAATTTTAGTCTCAACTCATTTCAGAACCTTGCAGTGCACAAAAATTGCTTGCAACGTTTCCCTGACAACACTTTAAAGTAATCAGTACTATGTAGGCTGTGACACAGCCTGAGTGACGTGAAGAAACTAAATGAAAGCATATTCTTTCTTCCACTTGCACCTCCCAGCATCAATTTCCCGAGAGCTGACAGGAGAAGATGAGAGGATCCAGACACAGCTCCATGGGCAGCCCACTGAAGGATACTACACTTACAGCAAAATGTCCTGCGACCTCTGTATCCGCAAAGAGGTACTGGAATATAAATGGTTATTCAAATCCAGAATGGTTGAAAAAGATGACAATATCCAGAAAAACAAACGTTCGAAGTACTTGCCTCATATCAAATGAAGTTGGAAGGTATGGAGTGGAATATGGGTGGATCATAACCTGAGCTGCAGCTTTATCCAAACTATAATAGGTCTCAGAACCTGAACTCTTTGCATTTTGGTCTGGGTATGGGCCCAACAAGCAAGAAGCTGAAAATGTGTTGCTGGAAAAGCGCAGCAGGTCAGGCAGCATCCAAGGAGCAGGAGAATCGACGTTTCAGGCATGAGCCCTTCTTCAGCAAGGGCTCATGCCCGAAACGTCGATTCTCCTGCTCCTTGGATGGCGCCTGGCCTGCTGCGCTTTTCCAGCAACACATTTTCAGCTCTGATCTCCAGCATCTGCAGTCCTCACTTTCTCCAACAAGCAAGGAGTTGACCTGGAGTGCAACAAGAGGGACCGTAGAAGTGGGGGCTGCAGAGACTACATAGGGGGATGGAGGATAGGTAGAAACGGAGAATAGGGTACTGGAGAATGGATACCAGGGTGTTCGCCTTAAGGGGCTGGTATTGAGCTTGTTAGAAAAGAGCTGTCTGCTATATCCCCTGTTATTACCAGGCTACAGTCTGTGCTTCTTAAATCACAGCTCAGCCAGACAATGTGCTAAGTAGAAGAGGGGTTGCATGAGAGGTTAAACACTAAAAGAAAACCCAAAGAACTGCAGATGCTGGAAATCAGAAACAGAAACAGCAATTGCTAAGAAAACTCAGCAAATCTGGAAGCATCTCTGAAAAGACAGCAGCGTTAATATTTCATATCCAGTGACCCTTCTTCAGAACGACCCATTCTGAAGAAGGATCTCTGGACCTGAAATGTTAACTCTGCTTTCTTTCCACAGATGCCGCCAGACTTGTTGAGTTTTCCCAGCAATTTCTGTTTTGTATATGAGCGATTACATTTGTGAAGCACATTCCTGTGCTCAGTTAAGTAAAGTCAGCAATTCATATTCCTGTTCATTCCACTTCATATTGTATTTTTCTCCCCCTGCTTCAGGTGTTTTATCCCAAGGAGAGTTTCCACAGCCCGGTGATACTGGATCTTATTTTCAGACAGGTGCGGAAATTAATGGACACTCAATTTCTTCCAGAGAAAGGACGTTAATTGTGGAACAATTTATCTCAGATCTCAGCCTTTGCATGGGTTAGCTCAGTATCACTGTTCCCTAGCTCACTTCTGAATGTAGGTACTGCTTTTGAGGGGTACCTTTTGTGAGTATTCATTATTGTGCCTGCCTCCCTGCAATCCATCCAGCTTTCAGTACTCAGTCATATGGCATACAATCTCATCATAAAGCGCATTGTTCATTCCTAGGATAACTTATTTATATATATATATATAGAACATAGAACGTAATTGCGCAGTACAGGCCCTTCGGCCCTCGATGTTGCGCCGACTTAAGAAAAGTTCGAAGAGAGCGGCAATTTTTTAAAAATTTAAAAACGTATAGCATATAAAAACTTGTATATTTTTATGAAAACACAAACATGACTCAAAAACTGTTTTAAATTCTATGCCTTTTATTAAGGATAGATTTCAGGACCCCTTATTGCTGACGATTATTCCCATACCTTGAGATTTTCCCCCAGTTCAGCTTTGTTTTCTTTTCTGCTCTCAATACCATTCAATAACTGTGTTGCTGTCATCACAAAAGTATATCAGATATAATTGAGCATGAGAAGCTTTTCTTGATTGGAGTGATTATTTTTATTGATTCATGAGATGTGGGCATCTCTGGCTGGGCCAGTATTCATTGTGGCACAGTGGTTAGCACTGCTGCCTCACAGCGCCAGAGACCCAGATTCAATTCCTGCCTCAGGCGACTGACTGTGTGGAGTTTGCACATTCTCCCCGTGTTTGCGTGGGTTTCCTTCGGGTGCTCCGGTATCCTCCCACAGTTCAAAAATGTGCAGTTTAGGTGAATTGGCCATGCTAAATTGCCCGTAGTGTTAGGTGAATGGGTCTGGATGGGTTGCACTTCAGCAGGTCGGTGTGGACTTGTTGGGCTGAAGAGCCTGTTTCCACACTGTAAGTATTCTAATCTAATTGCCGTTAAAAGTCCAGCCGTGGGTCTGGAGTCACATATAGACTAGACCTGGTAAGGACAATTTCCTTCCTTAAAGGGCATTAGTGAGCCAAATGCATTTTCCCTGATAATTGGCAACAGATTCATAATCATCATTAAACTCTTAATTCTAGATTTTTATTGGATTTATATTCCACCATGAGCCATGGTGGGTTTCAAACCCATGTCTCCAGAGTCTCTGTATTAATAGTCCAGTGATAATATCACTAGGCCATCACCTCTTCTCACTTGATGATATGTATTTAGATTGGTTCAAATATTAAATTGCTCCTTCTCCTGCATTCTGTAGCTATTTTGCTCAATTGTGAGGTTTTTCTGCTTTAACCTGCTTTTGTCCCACTTTACCTGCTATCTGACTGCCCTGATACCTGGGGATTAAGCTTCCGTAAGATCAATGGTTTCAGTGTATTTCAACACCTATGTCAGATAATTTCCAATTTATAGTTTTTGTTATCAGAACTTCCAACTCAGACATAATGACTGATTTAGCCAGCGCTACCTGTAAACATGATGATGCCCTCTTCCGCGGTTACATTAGAGCCTGGGTGTCTCTGGAGAAGGAGCACGCAGTCTCCACCAACACCCTGGAGTTGTTCAGGGAGAGGTGTGCGCCGCAAGAAGTGGAGTGCATTATTTCCCCCTCCAACTCTATTTTGATTGAATCCCTGTCCTCCCCTTTACTGTTTGATCACACAGTATTGCCTTTTGTGAAGGGCAGTGCTTGTCACTGGCCACTCGGGTGTTTCCTTTCTTCCTGGTGGTGGAAATTGAATAAAGATTCGTACACCTTGTGTCTCTCACTGTGTCTCACACCTGCAGACACACAACAAAAAGAAGAAAAAAAAACATGATGATGAAATACAGACATTAGTCTGTGATGCTGGAAACTAAGAGGAAGTTAAAATTATGTGTGTTTTTTTAAGCTACTTTAGTTACAATAGATGAACAGTACATGTAACTGAGTCTCATGCTGCTGTATAAGTAAAGAACTATTACAATAGCTTTGACATTGTGAAAGCACAGCAAAATAAATTGCATGCTGGTAAAGTGTTAAAACATAAAGTAGTTACTTTATGCTGTGTCCTGAATACCTATTGTTTCAGGATCACTAATTTTGCCAAGTATAAAAACAGGCAGATCAGGTAGGTTCAGGTTAGATATTGATTCCGATTGTTTCATGGAAGAGACTTAAGCAGAGATAACAGAAAAGATCAGAAGTGGAATCATAACAAGGACCAGACCAAGAAAAGCAAGGAGTGAGATCACAGCAAGACACAGGGTGACATCATAGCAAGATGGGATGACCACAGCAAGTTGGGGTAGGATCATAGGAACATTACTGAGATGATGGAGTGTATTGGTTGAAAGGTGACTGAATAGAAGTTTATAAAATAATGAGAGGTGTAGATAGAGTTAATGGTAGTTGTCTTTTCCCTCGGATGGGGGTTTTCAAGACTAGGGGGCACATTTTTAAGGTGAGTACAGAGAGATTTAAAAAAGACATGCGGGTTTTTTGCACAGAAGGTGGTTCACGTGTGGATTGAACTTCCTGAGGAAGTGGTGGATGCAGGTACAATTACAACATTTAAAAGACATTTGGATAATTGCATGAATAAGAAAGGTTTGGATGGATATGGGCCAGGAGCAGGCAGGTGGGTCTAGTTTAGTTTGGGACTATGTTTGGCATGGACTAGTTGGACTGAAGGGTTTATTGCCAAACTTTTGGGAACTAAGTAGGAGTCAGCAACCCAGTTCCCTGGTGTTTGTGCCCAACATTTACTTTTATTAAATTTGGATCAAAAGTTTTATTTTAAAATTGCAAAAAAAACCTGAAGTGGATCATAAATACGGTAATCTAATTCTCTCTTGAATTAGTACATTTGCCTTTTCTCTGAGGTAACATATTTTCATCACCAGCACCAGCTTTTTCCCTCTCCCTCATCTCCACATTACCATGACAGCTAAGGCAGCTCAGAATAGGAATCAAAACTCAAACTGTCTGTATGTCAGTGAGGAGACATGTGTCCCCCTTATTACTATTCCCTAACTGGCTAGTGGGAAATGCAAGTGATTATAGAGTCCAGATAAGTCTGATGCAGATCTTTGGAAGAATCATTGTCAAAGCTCAATGTTAACCTTAATGTGTAAGACTGGGAATCAAACATTACAAAAGTAGACAGATACACCAAAGGAAAAGAGTGGGAAAACATAAGGAGTTTGGATAGTTTAAATGGCATAACAGTTAAAAGCTGGGAATAAATCAAGGCATTTGGACATTTATGTGCAGAATATTGGATAACCTGAAATAAGCTACAGGTGCCAATCTGATTGAAGGCATAGAGGTTTATATATTGAATAACAAATACTGCAGGCTGGAATTTATATCAAATAACTGAGACTTGAAAGTGAGTTTTCGACTGTACTCTGATTAAGGGGTTTGAGTGTTTATTTTCTCTCTTGAAGATATTGTGTAATTTCCTATTAATGTTTTGTTTGATATTCCTTTAATTCTGAGAAGATTGTGAGTGACACGTTCTCTGAAACCTGTGTGCGACTGAACAAAGAGGAGCAGATGAAGATGAAATCATTACTAGGTCAGTCATCCAAGCCTTGCTGGGATTGGGTAGGGGGCTGGATAAAGGTTAAAGCAAGGCAACTGATGGAATAATTACGTTAGCTGCAGTCCCACTGTTCTTTGTAACTATTTTTGCACGATTCATGTGAATTCATAAATATATGTTTCAGTTTTCAGAGACAAACAAACTAAACCACAGTTGAATACGAATCAAAATCTTGAGCCTTAAAAATGATTTCACTTATTCAGTCACCGTGAAACATTGGCCTTGATCTAAACCTGCAGTTGTCAGTTGTATTTTATATTTTGAGTTACCAGATTTTAATTGAGACTGTGGAACTCTTTACAAAGCTATTCATCAACTTTTGCAATTGTGTAGGTCAGCAGGAAACACACAGTAAGTCAGTCAGCTTCAGAAAGGAGAGAAAATTATGTCCTCAAGATGTGACCGATTATTAGAACCAATTGGAAACCTGCATGCCAAAACTATAATAACCTAGGTTATTTCCTCTGGGAAATGGCTGGGAGAAGATAGAGAATGAATGTGTGTCAGAGCTCAATTTACATCAGTAAAGGTACAGTAGTAACACAGGGCACTGGAGGAAAGAGAGAGCTGGATTACCATCAGTTGACCAATAAACTGTAGAATGCTGATTGGAAAGAATTAGTACATTTGGCAAAAACTGACTGGCCTGTCGATTGTATCTTTACTGTTAATTTAGTTTCCTCACACTATCTAGTTCAATGACTCCTCCCTATCAATTCCTGAATATATTATCAGCATTTCTTGCTAACAAGACTCGTGTTAAAGAGCTACTGTGGTCCTCCCATTGCCCTTTTAAAAGCATTCCCTTTGAGTGAATCAGATTGGTACAAGATAAATGACCATACAATGTGTATAACAACAAACACAGCAGTGTCTATTTCTCTTCTATAGATGAAAACAAGATTCAATCCTCAACTTTGGTGAAGGATGAAGCTGTCAAGAGGAAGATTGTAATGGCTGCCAAAGAAGCTTGGGATGTTTATTTCTGCCGTCTGTTCCCTGCCTCTGTGAGACAATCCTGTATTTTTACAAATATATTTAAACCACAGAATGTGTCATTAAGTATTATTTATTGATGTTATAAAAACTTTCAGCATATTGTGGAAAACTGATAATGTGCTGAAAACTGGAACCATATCCCTGCTGAAGGGGCAACTCATTGAAAAACAGGAACAAGAGTTTACCATTCAATCTCTTGAGCCTTTTCATAATTAAATTATATCAGGACTGATCTGAATCTCAACACCATCTCAATGCAAATGTTCTCACGCCAAAAGGTTACTGAGCATAGCTCCACAGCCTTGTATCTCTAAATGTGGCTGTTACCTTATAGACATTTTTCTCTGCCCAGGGATTAGTTCATCCTATCATCCCCCTCCCCTCCCCTCCCCACACACACACAGACACACCCATCTCAACTCCCAACTATATTTATATAACCTATTTTGAAGAAACTGTGTATTCTAATTTTCATGAAAGCTAGTTACATAATCAGTCATTCAGCCGTTGAACTCTCTTGTCTCTTAACAGTTTTAACTCTAACTCTGCATCCTTGAACATCAAAAAGCCGATTTACATCAACATCTCGACATTTCATGTTCCTCATTTAATGTAAATGCAGCCAGCCATGTGAACACTGAAAATTCCTACCCCTGGAGTGTTGCCTGACTCAGAGATTAGAGAGAACAAATTTGTGTAAAATTTAAATTCCTCTGTGTGCCTTGTGCTTTTTAACTCAATGTTAATTTGTAATCATTGGTGAACTCTTGCAGGGCAGTGTGGGTACTGGAGTGCAGATTTTGGGAGTGTCCCATAAAGGAATCTGTCTATTAAAACTAGTGAGAGCCAGCAGCACAGCAGCAGAAAATCTGAGGGTCCTCAGGAGCTACAGGTACGGAAAGCAGAAAGCAATATTTTCCACTTGCCCCTGAGAGAGTAATTTACCCTGATCCATCTTTCTGTGGGCTGTTTGGTAACTCATGAAATGCCCAGTCTTTTATGTACCTAGATACAATTTGGTTAGTGCGTTTATTATCATGATGAACATCACAGCTGAATTTGATCCTCTTACCTGCACATCCTGCTGGACAATGACCAGTAACATTGACTCCCCTCTCTGCTTCAGGGGTACTGAGGCTAATTGTAACCCTAGCCCATTTTTGACACCCTCAAGATCAGCTGACTCAACTTCAACATTACAGATGGAAAATTGCCAATTTGTGTGGCTCAGTAACACATCCAACAAGGAAGTTTCTGTCATTCTCTCTAGGCTATTGTTTATGGTCTGTTTCATATCTTCCATTTTGTAAACACCAACTCAGTCCCATCCTCTGTCTGATTGTCCATTGTCACACACCAGACTGTTCACAATATTGGAAATGTGTTGCTGGAAAAGCGCAGCAGGTCAGGCAGCATCCAGGGAACAGGAGAATCGACGTTTCGGGCATAAGCCCTTCTTCAGGAGGGCTCCTGAAGAAGGGCTTATGCCCGAAACGTCGATTCTCCTGTTCCCTGGATGCTGCCTGACCTGCTGCGCTTTTCCAGCAACACATTTCCAGCTCTGATCTCCAGCATCTGCAGACCTCACTTTGTGTTCACAATATTGGTAACATAATTGATCATGAGTTGAACATCAGATACAAAACCTCTCCATCACCAATGCCACCTATTTACACCTCCATAATGTCCATCTCCACACTCATCTCAGCTCACATGTTGGTGAAAGACATGCCCAAACTTTTGTTCATCCAGACTTGACTATTCCAACCTGCCAGCCTCCCATCTTTCACTCTCACTCTCTGTAAACTAAGACTCTGCTGTCCAACATCAAAACTCACACCGAGCCATATTCACCTCTTCATTTCCTGTGCTCACTAATGTACATTAGCTCCCAGTCTAACTGTCTCACATATAAAAATTCTTACACCTGCTTTCAACTCACTGTATGATCTCATCTTTTTCCATCTCTAACATCCTTCAGTTTGACAATGTTGCAAGATAATTTTACAGCTTCAGTTTTGCCCTCTGGCATAACCCCAATTTAGTAAACTTCATTATTGGTGGCCACACCTTCAGCTTCCAAGGGATTAAGCCCTGAAACTCCCGACTAAACCTCTTTGACCCTCTCTTTCTCTTAACCCTATCTCTTTGATTATTGGTCACAATTTTTAATATCTTTTTATAAAAGCAAAACATTGCAGATATTAGAAATCTGAAATTGAAACAGAAAATTATAAATATGATCAGCAGGTCTCTCAGCAGCTGTGAAGAGAGAAATGTTTACTACCCCCGACCTTCTGAGGAGCAACAATCATCGTTGAATTGTCACACTGTTTAAATACTTTTCCAAACTCAACATTGTTCAGCATTTCCACTACAGTGTTCTGAATTTACTGTCTCAGAAATGGGTGCGCGGTGTCTCAGAACTCATCAGAACGTAGTAGAGTCAGAAGACGACAGCACATGCCCCTTTTTCACAGCACTTGATGCTGTATGGTAAGCTGAAATGTCAAGTCTGACTGGTTGTGATTGAGTGGATGAGGAAGTGGGTAAATGAATAAATAAGTGCATAGGTAAATGGGAAGGGGAGTACTTAGCTGAGTGAGTAGTGGGAAAGTGAGTGGGTAGGAGTAGATTGGGTCAGGTCAGATTGAAAAGGTAGGTGGGGTTGGGAATGTGTAGCCAGGAATGTTAGGGGAATATTGATTGATCAGTGGATGGTTGTGAAGGTAGTCAGGGGTTTGGAGTTGTAGTTGGGCGGTGATGGGATAGTTGGGTCATCGGGATAATCAGAGTCATGAGGGTAATGGGGGATTGTGAAGGTAACTGGGAAGTCAGAAGGACAGGTTGGCTACCTGATCGGAGAGATAGTTGGGAATGTAGTCTGATGTTTCGGGATGATTGGAAGGTAGCTACCAATTTGTTAGACTAGGTTTTATCCTGACTAACATTTCCTGGACAACTATTAAAGACAGTATATTGGACTTATCCCAAATCTTGAACTCTGTAACTCAGAGTCACCGATATTCAAAGAGGGTTTTGCAGAGCGGAGGAGTTGACTAATGGAAGTTCAAAGCTACAAAGCAAATTCCCATGTTGGTGTGTATGTTAGGATCTCCAAAAGATCCCAACACTCATCCCAGTTGTAAGTCTAGTCTCCAATAGCCCAGCAACCAGAAGATTTAGCCCAATATTAGAGATTGATAACTTGTTAGAAAAAAAAGTTATTCACCTGAAATGTTAACTCAGTTTCAGTCTCCACAGAAGCTGCCAGGCCTGCTGAGTATTTTCAGCATTTCACGCTTTTATTTTGACCATCAATTTATATGATTTAGTTTCATATTTTGTTTGGAATTTACTCCTGTGAATTGCCATGAAATGTTTTACTACTGTAAATGTGCTCTCCAAATCAAGTTGTTGATTTGGGGTACTGACCTGCCCAGGCAAATCTGACATTAAACTTTATTTTGTTAGTATATGAGGAGAAAGTGAGGACTGCAGATGCTGGAGATCAGAGCTGAAAATGTGTTGCTGGAAAAGCGCAGCAGGTCAGGCAGCATCCAGGGAACAGGAGAATCGACGTTTCGGGCATAAGCCCGAAAATTGTTCTTTTGAACACCTCAATAAATTCCCCTTTTAATCTTCTCCAAGGACAATAAGCCCAATTTCTCTAATCGTTCCTTGTATCTGACATGCCTCATTCCTGGTATCACTCTAGTTTCCTGAATGTGTTTCTCAGTCTGTTTTGGAGAATAATGAGCTCCTGTTTTAATACCAAGTTGGCCCAAGGAGAGTACATCATGTCAGAAGATGTGCAGATCACATCAACCCACAAGTTTATCCCACTCTGTTTCTATACCAGAATTTTGTGTGGGAGTCAAGAGTCTAAGATCAGAGTCTTTGATCCAACAATGCTTTAAATTTACAACATTTAATCTAATTATTCTTCTAATGGCAACATTTCAGCTACTCGGACATCTTATTCGTCACCATCCCTTCTGAGAACATGCTAGACTTCAACCTCACCAATGAAAAGCTGATTCTGTTTTCCTCCAAGGCTCCACAAATTAAGAGTATGATTGATTACTTCATCACTGAACTGAAGAAGGTGTGTAAAGAACTGGCTTTTATGCTTTTTCACATGATCACTGCATGAAGGAGATGATTAATGCTTCTTAAAAGTTTTTTACGTTAAAAATCACTCACAACAATAGGTTATAGTCCAACAGGTTTACTCACAACCACTTGATGAAGGAGTAGCACTCTGAAAGCTAGTGTTTCCAAATAAACCTGTTGGACAATAACCTGGTGTTGTGTGATTTTTAACTTTATACACCCCAGTCCAACACAGGCATCTCCAAATCTAAAGTTTTCTGTTTGTGTACCAAGGCATGAATTCTTTACCTCTGAAGTAAAAAGGTCATGGGTTAAAGTCCTATTTCAGAGACTGGAAAACATAATTCATACTGTTTCTCTGAGGAT
The DNA here is from genome assembly GCF_004010195.1 of Chiloscyllium plagiosum. Lineage (NCBI taxonomy): Eukaryota > Metazoa > Chordata > Chondrichthyes > Orectolobiformes > Hemiscylliidae > Chiloscyllium > Chiloscyllium plagiosum. The sequence continues at coordinate 29,322,194 of NC_057730.1, forward strand.
TTGTTATTACTGAGAGTACTGTCACTCTGCAGACTTAGAGATGTCATCTTTCAGAAAGTGAGGCCATATCATCCTTTTTAGGTGACTATAAGATTCCCATGGTATTGATAAAAGAGCAGAGGAGTTTTCCTGTGTCCTGGTCAACATGTACTCCTAATCCAACATCACTAAAACACAATATTTGGCCATTGCTGTTTGTGGCACTCATCTGTGGTTTCTTACATTACAACAATGGCAGTACTTCATAGTCCAGTATTGGCTGAAGTTGAGAAAGATGCTTTATAAATCCAAGTGCTCTGTCTCTCTATCACCAGCTTCAATTTTCTGTTCTCTTGTTAAATTAGGAAATGCAGGCCACAGTGCTGGCAGCAGTCTCAAATGCTATGGTAATTTAAATAATACAAAAGTTTTGAACAGAATCTGTGTTGTACTGGATTCTCCTTTCACCCCGAAATATTAATTCAGCCACTTGTTGAAACATGCCAACCAGAAAGTATACAGGAGATAAAAGCAAAATATTCCAGATGGTGGAAATCTAAAATAAAGACACAAAAGTGATGGAAATACTTAGCAGGTCTAGCAGCATTCAGTTCTGCTTGAACCAAATATGATGTTTCTTCAGAATCGGTTCAGAACTGTCCCTCAGTTCACAGTCTCACTTACAGGATTTGGCAATGGTTGGATTGGCAATGGGCATTCACCCTGGTGCAGGGATGTTGTACTGGTGAATGGGCTGGTGAATGGGAGTTTCATGTCAGTGTGACTTGGTTCAGACTCCAAAGCACAAACAGTGCCCTGCATCACAGTATTACCAATATACTCCCATTAGCATGCTGTCCAGACCTACTCACTTTATTTAACAACCCCTGGTACCCAAGTTGTATTCTGCCCCAGGACTCCTTTGCACAGGGCGTCATCACTTTCTGCTGCACTGCCTCATTAGTGCTTTTGCAGTCTTCCCATAATGCTGCCTATGCCTTCACTCAGCTCCCCCACCAACTGATGGCTTTCTTCCTGCCAAATCAACTTGAACATTTTGTTACATGGTCGGTGCTGTCTCTTATCAGTGGCTGTAGCTAGTAATTCACAGAATTGATGTTGTCTTTATATATGACCTGTCACCAGGATTCTAACTATGTAATAGCAGTGAAGAGTCACATCACAAATAACAGCTCCTACCTACGATTCCACAAGGGTGACATCATTCGTCTGCAACCGATGGATGGTCTCGAGGAAGGTTAGTGTCTATGGAATTATTCATTCATTGGGCACAGGTACAAAAGATTAAAGCTAATTCCAGTTTTTGTCTCTAAACTTGAGACTGGAGTCATTGTAAGCAATGTATCCATTTGTAGTATGTGTTCATTTAATTTAACCACATGGAATCTTTCATTCTTCTAGTGAAATCACACTCAGGCAGTGACTTAAATGGACCTCCCTGTGCCCGGTCTATGTAAAAACTTTCGAGTTGTTGTGAGGGGACATAGGTTATAAGTAAGTGGATGTTAAATAGGTCATCTATGTGGAAAATCCATGCCTGAATACCTGGCTGGCTCAGTAGTGATGCCCACCATTGATGGTGAACTGGCATTCCTGTCAGTCTAGTATTCAAGCAGAAATGGCCGTTCAGTTCAGTCCTGGCTAGATTTTATCCAAGCAAACATTAGCAGATTCAGAGAGGAAGATAGAAAAGTGCAATCAGATTGGATCATGTATCTTTCGGGTTTCTGACTGCATATCTTGTAGTTCTGTAATCTATATAGTTGTTCATGCAACATCATCAAAAATGAGATCTGTTCTTATTAGGCTGTACCTCAGATGAGTGGAATGTGCCCCAACAGTGGAGATTCATACCCTGGTGTCAGTGGGTGTGGACTCACACTCTGCTATCGGACTATTAGTTTGTATTGTGTTGTGTTTCTGTACTGCTTAAATTCTGCACCTCTCATATTTTGTGTCTGCCCTCAGACTATTGCTACGGCTGTATAGTCAGGAAGAAGGTCATATACCTCGAGGAGCAAAAGAAATATATTCCTGATTTTGGTGGGTTGGAAGCAGAGTCAATTTGCTTCCTTATTGTTTGCGTGTGACTCATCCTTCCTCCTCCTTCCATCCTCTGGCTCCCTCTAACTGCTGATATCTGACTCAAAAAGAATTTGAAATTAGGCTATTTGCTCCCTCAGTAACTAGCTGGTACTAGATCCATAGTGAATGGTGTGAATGGCCCACTTCAGTGTGAGCTGTCCCAGGTCTGGTGTGAATGGCCAATTCCATTGTGCGCTATCCCAGATCTGGTGTGAATGGCGCACTCCAGTGTGGGCTGTCCCAGTTCTGGTGTGAATGGCCTATTCCAGTGTGGGCTGTCCCAGTTCTGGTGTGAATGGCCCACTCCAGTGTGGGCTGTCCCAGGTCTGGTGTGAATGGCCTATTCCAGTGTGGGCTGTCCCAGGTCTGGTGTGAATGGCCCACTCCAGTGTGGGCTGTCCCAGTTCTGGTGTGAATGGCCCACTCCAGTGTGGGCTGTCCCAGGTCTGGTGTGAATGGCCTATTCCAGTGTGGGCTGTCCCAGGTCTGGTGTGAATGGCCCACTCCAGTGTGGGCTGTCCCAGTTCTGGTGTGAATGGCCCACTCCAGTGTGGGCTGTCCCAGGTCTGGTGTGAATGGCCAATTCCATTGTGCGCTATCCCAGATCTGGTGTGAATGGCGCACTCCAGTGTGGGCTGTCCCAGTTCTGGTGTGAATGGCCCACTCCAGTGTGGGCTGTCCCAGGTCTGGTGTGAATGGCCTATTCCAGTGTGGGCTGTCCCAGGTCTGGTGTGAATGGCCTATTCCAGTGTGGGCTGTCCCAGGTCTGGTGTGAATGGCCTATTCCAGTGTGGGCTGTCCCAGGTCTGGTGTGAATGGCCTATTCCAGTGTGGGCTGTCCCAGGTCTGGTGTGAATGGCCTATTCCAGTGTGGGCTGTCCCAGGTCTGGTGTGAATGGCCTATTCCAGTGTGGGCTGTCCCAGGTCTGGTGTGAATGGCC
>NC_057730.1:29328145-29390473 GCF_004010195.1 Chiloscyllium plagiosum
GAAAACCATCTGGGCCAGGTGCCTTACCGCTCTGAAGTTGCCTGATTGCGTCAAGTATTTCTTGGACTGTTAGGGGAGCATTTAAGACCGATACCTGTTCCGGAGTTAGGCCTGGAAAGGTCAGATTTTTAAAAAATGATTGCATCCTCCTAGTCCTGTCTTCACAATCCTGTGATTTATATAAATCAGAATAAAATTTTCTAAAGATTGCATTCATCTTTTTATGATCATGAGTCCAAATACCCGTACTTTCCTTGATAGACTTGATAGTTTGAGGGGCCTTTTTTTTCTTTGCAAGAAATGCTAAGTATCTACCCAGTTTGTCGCCAAATTCATATAACCTTTGTTTTGCAAATAATATTTCCCTCTAAGCCGTTTGGGTAAGCGTAGTGTTTAGAGCTGTCCTAAGGGCCGTAATCCTTTGCAATTTAATAATAGAAGGTCTATCAGCATATGCAGTTTCAGCTGCTTTTAAGCGTGCTTCGAGCAGACGAGTATGAGATGATCAAACCTCGCGCGTAAGCTTTGATGGTCTCCCACATCATTGATGGGTTGCTAGCCGTACCTAAATTAATTTCTAAAAAAGTTTTAAATTCTTGAGAGAAGTACTTTACAAATGTACTATCTTTCAATAGGAAGGCGTCCATACGCCAATGCCGAGGGGATGTCCCATTGTTCCTTGCCTTGGTTTCCATATATACAGCAGCGTGGTCGGAAATTGCTATACTACCTATTTTACAGGATGATTTAATTTTAAAAAATTGAGAGGGCAAAAAACATATCAATTCTGGTGTGGCATTTTTGTGGATTGGAGTAAAAAGAAAAATCTCTGCCCTGTGGATGAAGACATCTCCATACATCTACTAATCCTAATTCTTTGTTCAGATCCACCAATTGTCTAGATCTGGGAGATACTCCTGCAGTACTCTTGGGAATCCTATCTATTTCTGGATCCATAATACAATTAAAGTCTCCCCCTATAATTGTATGACGGGCACCAAGAGCCATCAATTTTGAGAAGGCTTCCGTTATAAATTTAAAGGGATGTGCTGGGGGGCAGTACAAATTTAAAATCCCATATTCCTCTCCATTTATAAGGGCTTTAATCAGAATATATCGTCCAGATTAATCTTTTATCTGATTTAGGAATTTGAAAGGGAAATTCTTCCGAACAAGAATAACAACTCCCCTACTTTTTGAGCTAAAAGAAGCAAAAAAGGCCTGATCAAATCCACCCTGTCGTAATTTCAAGTGTTCTTTATCCAATAGATGTGTCTCCTGTAGGAGAGCTATATCAACTCTTTCTTTCTTAAGATTTGATAATTTTTCTTCCTTTTGACTGGCGAATTACTCCCCTTGACATTCCAGGTGCACCACTTAACCGACTGATCAACCATCATCATCCGAGCAAATCCGAGACCCCTCGGGAGGGGAAACCCTATCCAAAACATCCCGAGCATAGAGCATATAAAATTCACAAAAATAAAGGCTCTCTAATACACTCACAACAGTATAATAAAAAACTATTTCTAAATAATAATTTAAAAAAACGTATTTAAATGGAGATTTTCCTCCGTGTTCCCAGGGGGTATCACTTCCTTTCCAAAGGTCCATCGTATCGTCTCCCAACTAATGCCCCACCCTTGACCCAGGCGCTCCTCAATAGGATGAGGAGAATTCAGATATAATACAAAGCTAGTACTTCCCCCCACCAACATTAACTAAACCCCCCGCCTTATATATATATATATATATATTTATATACATACATATATATATATACACACATATATACACATACACACATACATACATAGAATAATAAAAAAAACAACCCCAATGGGGGGAGAAAATCGTTAAATAGAGAACAAATAAATAAATCCCTCTCCCCACCCCCCAAGATAATATTAAACAGTAAGGTAAGAAAAAGAAAAAGGGGGGGATATAAACCGGAGTGGGGGAAAGGCAAACCATCGTCCATTGTCTCTTACAATTTATCTAAGAGAGTCCAAAAATTCCTTAGCCTTTTCTGGCGATCCGAAGTTATACAACGGATCCTTCATGGTTAAAGTGTAGCGTCGCTGGGTAGCATAAGGAGTACTGAATATTTAAGTCCCTTAAACACTTCTTCGCCTCATCGAATGCCTTCCTCTTTTGGACCAGAGCTGGGGAAAAGTCCTGGAATAACATGATCTTGGATCCTTTATAGATCATGGCTTGGGAATCTTTTCCAAGATTTCTAGAGCCTCTCCCTATAGCTCTGCAGCCGGAACAGGACCAGGCGAGGGCGCTGGTTCGAGCCGGGCCCGCATATTGCAACCCGGTAAGCCCATTCCACCCTTACCTGACCTGATCCAGCCTCCAGATTTAAAAGCTGTGGCAGCCACTGCTCGAGAAACGCTGTAAGCTGGCCTTCCTCTTCCTGTTCGGGAAGGCCCAGCAAACGAATATTTTTTCGGCGACCTCGATTATCGAGGTCATCAATATGATTCTCTAAGGTCCGGACTCGCTGTTCGAGAGTCGAGATCTGATCCATGGCCGATTGCGCTGTGGTTTCGGAGGTCGCAGCCTTTAGCTCCGCCCCTCCAACCCAGCGCTCGATTTCTTTAATGTCTCGGTCGTGCTTTTGCAGCGCGGCCGAGAGTGAGTCCCATCGACTTCGGGATTCTTCAATGAAAGCGTCGATCTTCGCATCTAGTTTGGAGATGATTTCCACAAGGCTTGCCACTGTAGGTAAGTCCCCCGAGGCGACTGTGGACGCCTCTGCTGCAGCTGGAGAGGGTGGCGGAGGGGTTCCTGCTTGCTGAGAGCTGCGGGCTCCCTTCCCTTTAGTCATTTTTACTAAAGATTAGATTGTTTAAATTTAATACTAAGCAACTAATTAAACTAAACAGCTATTTTAAATGATTTGGTGAGTGTGGTGGGGGTGGGTTGCCCACTTTGCCCAAGTCTTGGGAGGAGCACTATAGACTCAGACTTGTTGGGTCGCCGCTATCTTGGATCCCCCGTGTTTTATGCTTAATGAGACCTTAACCATTTTTGATCCAAAGTTGCCTATATGTGGAATATCAAAATAAAAACTGTGAAAAACCAGAAGCAGCTACCTCAGCATTGGAAAGGGAAAACAACAGCTAGTTTTCATTCCAGATCATGTTCCAGGCAATGAGGAAGCTATCTCCATGGTTTGACATTGTCATGACTGCTTGCCAGTTTCCAATGAACTGGGCTTTCAATTGTGTCACTATATTACAACAGAACCAGTAGGTGAAGATATTTCAATGCCTCCATCAAATACAGTGGACATGAAAGTTACAACCCAGATTTGTTTTGCATCAATGTTAGGAGGCTGTAGGCAACAAACAAGTGGTGTCCTTTGTTACTGAAGATCACTGGCTGTTAATTCAAATTTGTTCACTGAAAATTTTATCTTACACAATTTAAAATACTTATTTGTTTTTATCTTCCGCAGTTTTACATTTTTATCTGTTTCGGTGTGTTTCTTTTCATCCTTGTCAATGTCAGGGACTTACAGTAGATTCCAGTGTCAGCATCAACCATTCATATGGCAAGTACAGCATTGGCAAGAGAGAGCAAAGTTCCCTCTTCACTGTTCCATTAAACATTCCCAGGTTGGGTATAGCACAGTAAAATGTCTGTCATATTCAATGATATAATTTAACTGCTTTCGATTATGTTAGTCTGTTGGCTGATCTGTGCGCACTGTGCTTGATTAATTAAGTCGGTGGAGCTATGAGGTCTAAAATAAACAGAAGTTTCCAGAGAATGACCCAAGAAGCCAAAGGTCTGAACATGAGGAGACATCATGTGATTGCAAAGATATTTTAATAAATTTATATTAGACTCAAATCTCACATCATCTCTGCATTGCTCCAAGGTATATCAGATATATAATAGAACAAAACCAGCAAATACACAGCGGACATCGAGTAAAGCCCCTCCATACTGGTTCTTCTAACACTCACTGGTTAGATACATAGTAAAGCTTAGTGCATACTGTCTTGCCAAATACTGTCATGGCAGGTACAACATGGGTTTGATAAATATTAAAGGTCCTTCAAAGCAGTCCCACTTAGCACTTCCAGGCAGTTACAGCATAGGTTACATATAGTCAAATAGTCTCAGGGCAGAAAGAGCATAGGTTCATTACAGGGGAAATGTTAGGTATTGTGACCTGGGAAGAGAGGTGGACATTTATTGCTCACGTGCCTTCTGGAAACTATTCTGAGTATTGCATTCTGCAGAAGCAGTTGAGTAGATTATGATTCTGCATTTCTGCTGTAGGTATTGGATGATGGTAGAACTGGGCAGGTTCCCCTGCTGTTCAAACCTATGTATAAATGAATAAAGCTGCCCAGATTGATGGAAGTTCACAGCATTCATATTCCTCCTTTGAATTAACATAACTGAAATATATTGAGATTTTTATCCAAAGGTTACAAGCTACCATGAAATGATGAACCTTTGCCTGTTTGGACAGGGTGGAAGTTTGGAGCATTCCATGGCAGGTCTGGGCTATTCCCCCTAGAATACGTGCAGCCTGTGGCTGCCCCAGACTTTATTCACCTTAGCACGGACAAGAAAGAAGAACCAATCGACAAAAAGGGCAAAGTGGCAGCTTCAGCCTCAGCCACCGTGGCAGCTGCTGTGGGATCGACAGCAGCAGCTGAAGAACTGGACAGAAAGTCAGAGGTGCGGATTTGATCTTCCAGACATTCACCCTATTCCATTACACCACTGTTGCTCTTATCTGTGCTCATATTAAAGGAGAGGGGCTATCTTTGTAGCCTGAGAGGGACCAGATGCTAATTTGTTTTAGCTTTACGTTAACATTACATGCATCGTAGTGTTATAATGTAGTGACAGCTTTGCATCTGTTGTGGTGAGCAATTGACAAACAATCAGATGATTGCAAACTGTCCTGTGTGGTTCTGTCTTACTTAGTTGTTAGACTCTTGATGGAGAGCTTCACCCAAGATTCACTCATTCTTAGGAATTACAGACAAATTTGCAAAGGATTATCAACTTAGGTTAATCACCTCGTCCTCGTATGTCATTGGTTAAAGCAACAATTAGTGAAGCAATAAACAGACTGGATGCTGATATTGATTCATATACTGTGCTTAGTTATCTGGTCTCAATATCAGCTCATCTGATTCCCATGGGCTGACGTGTAAAGTCAGCTAGAGTTTTCCTATTCCTGGTTACTGTTCAGTATTTCCTGCACGAAGGTGCAGATAATTGATAATGGATGACAACGTCAGCTTTGGCTGATTTGCATAATCAATACTCACTAATCATATTAAAATGTTTCAGTAAGGTGGAGTGAGTATCAGTGGAGCAGGAATTGGTGGGCAGACGTCCATATCACTTTAGTGGCAATGGATAGTACAGAGTCAGGATCAATTGGAATGAATAGTTAGTGTCTGCAGGAATGGATGAACACCAAGTCTGTATGTGCAGAATAAATGATGCAAAATCATCAATGGGAATGGATGGGCACAGAGTTAGTACCAGTGGGAATGGATAATGAGGCATAGTGAGAATGAATGGACGCACTGTGAGTACTAGTAGAATTGCTGCATCTGTCAAGTCATTGTTGATGGAAGGAGAGGTTGAGAGAATGGTTAAGATAGCATACAGTATCCTTTATTAATAGTATTAATAATATGGACGGTATAAGAGAAAGAAGGTTATATTGAACTTGTGTAGAGTACTAGTTTGGACCCACCTGGAGTATTACATCCAGTTCTGGATGTTGCACTTCAGGAAAGATGGGGAGACATTACAGAAAGTGCAGGAAAGATTCACAAAAATGGTTCCAGGGATGAAGATAAATTGGAAAAGTTAGGGTTGTTTTCCTTGGAGAATAGATCGTTGAAAGGAGATTTAATTCATGGATTTATGGATTCAAAAACGCGAGGACAGATTAGATAAGACAAACTGTTCTCGCTCATGAATAGATTGAGAATGAAAGGGCACAGATTATAAGTAGTTAATAAAAGCAGCAAAAGTGACATGAGGAAAAGCTTTTTCATTGACTGAGAGGTTAAGGTCAGGAATTCCTAGAAGTGCGATGGAAAAGCAGGTTTAATAGAAATAATTGTATTCAAAATACAATTAGACTGCTTGCTGAAAATAAAGAAATGTGTTGGTTAGACGGAAAAAGTGAAAGAATAGCACTAAGTGAAATGCACAATCGTAGAGCTGGTACAGACTCGATGGTCTGAGTGGCTTCCGCCTGTGATGTAATAATTCTGGAATTTTGATCAAATTGTACCCAAGTGAGGAGGGTCCAACATTCAAGCAACAAAAACAGAAAAGGAGAGAAATTGGTCAGCAAATGGCAAAAAGTGCACCAGTTTTATTCTGTACAAATCTCAGATTATAAAGAAAATAAGGGGTGTTGCTTGTAGACTTGAAAATCATCCGAGGCTGCATATGAACTGAAACTAAATTTACCTCACAATCCATCTACCACTGAATGCAGGCAGGTCACTAGGTGATGTAGGGAGGTGAACACAGATACGCAGGTAGTGTGAGGTTTGGATTCCTGTTCTACAATAGATGTCCTCTGTCAGAAAAAGCCTTGTCTATTTATGCTATCCCATGCCTCTCATGATTTTATAAACCTCTATAAGGTCACCCCTCAGCCTCTGACCCTCCACAGAAAACGTTCCAGCATATTCAGCCTCTTCCTATAGCTCAAACACCGCCCCTCCCGCCTCCTCCAACCATAGCAACATTCTTGTCATTTTTTTCTGAACCCTTTCAAATGTCACAACACCCTTCCTGTAGGAGGGAGATCCCTGTAGCATCTACTAACTGTCTCCAGCCTCAACTCATCTGCAGCTGTCGCCCATTTCCATTCCTTTGGTACTGATAGACTTGACTACCCCAAAACACTTGTGGCTGACTTCTTTTAATCCATTGTTCTATAAACATGATGTCATCCAAAACTCTATTGCCCTTGTCCTAATTGGCACCAAATTCCATGCAGTTACAATGCTCCCTGATCTATACTGGCTCCCAGTTAAGCAAGGCCTTGATTTAAAATTCTTATCCTGATTTTGAAATTCTTCCAGTGCCTCACTTTTTCCTGTCTTATAGGCTGTTCAGCCTTACAACCCTCTTCGAAATTGGTGTTCTTCCATTCTAATCTCTTAACCATCACTGATTTTAATCTCTCCATCATTGTTGGCTGTGCCTTCAAACTCCTCAGCCCAAACTCCAGGAACATCTTCCCTGAATCTCTCTGCCTTTCTACGTCTTTGTCCTCCTCAGGACATTTCTTAAAACCAACCTCTTTGACCAAACTTTTAATTATCCGCACTAATATGTAGCTACATATCAAATTTTGTTTGATAGTGCCCTGTAAAGTGCTCTGAGAAGTTTTACTATGTTAAAAGTTATATAAGTACAAATTGTTCTTTTTATTGTACAGGCTGCCCTGTTGTAGTTCATTTCTGAATCTAATCAGGTTCATCTCCCCCTTTGCCCTCATCTGACATGCTCGGCTGCAGACTTCTAATATGTGTTACTATAAGGATTGGCAGAAGAACAAATGATTAATCTAACTAAAAATCAAAAGAACTATAGCTGCTTGAAATCAGAAACAAAAAGCAGAAATTGCTGGAAAAACTCAGCAAGTCTGGCAGCATCTGTGGAGAGAAGTCAGTTTTAATGTTTTGGGTCAAGAGTGTGGTCCTGGAAAAGCACAGCAGGTCAGGCAGCATCCAGGAAGTAGGAGAATTGACATTTCGGGTATAAGTCCTTCATCAGGAATGTTTTGTGTCCAGTGACCCTTAGAACTGGTGGCAGTGAGGAAAATGATGTTTTTATACAGTAGATAGGGTGAAGGGAGGGGCAAGGAGTAAACGATAGATGGAGGTAGAACCCAAAGAGAGAGAAGAACAGTCAGACAGGCAAAGGAATGGATAACAATCAAGCTGGGAGGGTGAATAATGGAACTATTAGTGGCCAACAATGGATTGTGTGTAATAGCAAACCACATGATAACAAGACCATGTGCTGAACTTTTCCAGCAACTTCTGTTTTTAACCTGTGATAACAAGGCCTCGTATATGAGGGTAGGGGTAAGGGTATGGGAGTGTCTGTGTGTGAGAGTGAAATGATTAACTTAACGCACAGGTGAAGGGGGGCACTACGTACAGTATTCATACTGACAGCTGGGCTGGCTCAGTATGAACTGGAGCTCAAGACTGTGACTCCTTCTGCAGTATCTGTGACCTGATGTCTCAACAAGTTTATCTATCCAGTTCATTATTTCAATATGAACCCACTCTTCTGCAGGCCTCTCCACCAGTCAGTGAGCTTATAGAGAGTATACCCGAATATGTCCTTCAGGATAACCAGTACACCATGACTGAATTTGCCAAGAAATACTTCCGTCAGCCCCACAAGTTAAAAAGGTGAGTGAGAAACGGGCATTGATCAGTGTGAATCCACAGTTCATCCAGACTGCACAAATGAACAAGTACATTGTACAGTTGCATAGATCCCAATTGTGACTTTTCTGGTATGAGCTTAACATCTGAACTGTCAAATGTAAAACTGTTTGAGAGTGATCTGGTCAGTCAAGTGATGGTAGACCTTGACCACTCAGTATTAATCCATTTCCTTTTGTCCTGCTTCTTTCACTTTTCTTTTACTTTCTCAATGCCTCTTCCATTCTTCACTTGGATGTGTAGTTTGCATTGTTTACCTCGGTCAACCTTGTGCCGTCTGTCTTTTGCCCACATCACTGCACCCTTCCTAAACCAGTTTGGATAAAAAATAATTTAATTTACTCATCCTGATTAAGTAATCCTCAGATTTTGGGTGAATGAATTCTTGCCAAAGCTAAATCACAAGTATGCTTTAAACATTCTTTACTGGTCACAAAGCACCTCTTATCTTCAAAGTACAGAAACATTTAATAGGCATATATGTATGCCTCGCAATTGATTGACAGATCTTTCAAAACAACTAGCAAAAGTTCCATATGAAATTCAGTGTCAGCACAGAGCCAGCCAATTCCTCTTCTTCCCTACAGAACAGCTAAAAAAATCATCTCTCCTAACACAGAATCTGCCCCTCTTTCTCCCACTCTGTGATTCCAAAACTGCTTTTCAGTGACCTTTGAACTGCTCTGACTGACCTATCAAAAACTATGTACCCCTGTAATAAGCTTCAACCCTGTTGCAGAGCAGAATTGAATGTTGCCACTTCACAACTCTGGAGCTGTCTATTCTTGAATGTTACTATCTTGCCATTTTCACAAAATGCTGGCTTTGCACATTGCGAACGTTTGTAAAGCGAAGAATTCTTAAGATGTAAAAGGTGTAGTATTTTAAGGACAGGGTGTCAAAGGTACTGAGATATTGAAGCAAAGAAAAAAAGAAAAATGTAATACAATGGATGTTTGTTTCATATTTTAAAAATGTTAATCTCATAAATAGTAACAATTTGACAATTGTAAACAAAAAGAAATATACCTATAACATAAAATGAGCTCTAAAATACCTGTATATGTTATTTTTTTCTCTCTGTAGTGAGGTCACCAAAGAGAAATCTAAAAAAGGCAGAGATCCCAAAGACTCAGCTGAGCTGGTGAAGTATACAAAGGTAAGCAATGCCCAATGATCTGATCATTCCTCCACACCCTACATGATGATTCTGGTCAAATGGCCATCCTAGAGATGCAATTATTAAAGGGAACTTGCCAACAATGAGAATTAGCGACCCATAACAAATCAATAGATTACCACAGTCTAAGATGTGCTGGCTGCAAGATGCAGAAACTAAGTGCTTTAAACAGAAATTGTTTGAAGACATTGATTTCCGGTAGGTAAGATTCCACATAAGTTCTTTTTGCAAGAGTAAAGAGAACTATAGTTCAGTTAACTGGACATCTGGTTTGCAATGCCAAACGATGCCAACAGCGTGCGTTCAATCCTTGCATTGGCTGAGGTTACCATGAAGGATTCTCCTTCTCATTCTCTCACCTTGACTAAGGTGAAGTGACCCTCAGGTTAAACCACCACCAGTTGTCTCTCTCTCTCTCTCTCTCACACACACACATGAGAAACAGCAGCCCTATTGTCTGGTAACACTGTCACTATTACTTTGTCTACTCTTGCACTGACTCACTACCCTTGCCACCACTGTCTCTGAGCAGAATTAGCTCTGGGAAAGTTGAATTACCCCCTTCTCCCTCTGACCACAATCTACTTTCTGGTGTCAACTGCATGAAGGCCCTGTCCTGAAATTTTATTGAATATTTAGCCCAGCCACAAATGCATTCAGTTCAGGTTATTTTTCCAAAGGTGTGAGCTATGGGGAAAGCAATCATCTCAGGACTCTGGAGAGATGATTTTACAAATTTGTGCAACCATCACAAAGCCCTTCACACTGGCCACATGTGCGATAAGGGTTTGTAGCTGTGGCTCCTCAATATAGGCAGTCAGCTGGTAAAGATTCTTGTGGGTAGCACATATTCAGAAAATAGTCATCCAACCATTTTGTGTAAAGGTCTTGAGCCCAGCCAACTGGTTTCAGAACCCCAAATCTAATGATACATGCCACTTAATGCATGTAGGTACTCACACACACTCTCTCTGACACATGTTCTCACACTCACGCACACAAATACACACACATACTTGGGCATGCCCATGCACACTCTCACGCACACACACAAATCACAACATTGTGTTACTTGTCTGTGCCCTGATTGACAGAAAATGATGCATGAATCTTTTTACCTTACTAAATGAAATACTTGTGAAATCTTTACTTTAATAATCAAATATAGCCACACATCTTGTGAATTCGTATTTACTTATATAACATTCTCACTTTTCTTCTACAGACTCCAATCCAAGAGTCACTGATTGAGTTCTCTGATGAGAATTTGAACAAGATAGCAGCTGAGATCTTCATTGGTGAGAATGAACTCTGATTTCTATTCAAGAAATCAAATAACACCCTCACTACACTCACTGTGTCACTTTCTAGATGTCTGATTTTTTTTCTAATATTCTCCACACCTGAAGATTACAGTTTTCACAATGGGACGTGTCCTGGTCATCCGCCCTCATGGCCTCAACTCACCTATTTATAACCTGTCAGCCTGTGCAGCTAGGATTGCGTGGGTAGGACTCTCACCCCAGCCCCTTAACCAACTTTATCCATCTCCTCAATACCTTGGCCTGCCCTGAAACCTCCTTGTCACTGACCCCACCCCACCTCTTCAACTCCACTGCCGTATCCTAACTCTTTATTCCAACTGGACTCCTTGCTCTAAATTCTCAGTTAAAACCCAGCCCCCGAACATCCCCCTTCCACTCCCTGTACCCTTACCCTTCAATAAACAGGCATAGGTTAACAGCAGTAGGGGTCATGATTTCTTCTGGTTATGAGCTCCTCCATAGAGTTTGGTCCTAAATCCCTACATTAAGAGCAACAATCTCTGGAAAGCCCCCTAAAGCTGCACATCCATCATCCACTGGCATTTGAACCATTTAAAATGTTGTGTTCCAGCTGTACCAAAACCTCCCACTCCATCCCCCACCACACCCCCAATCCGCCCTCAACCTTACAGAGTCAATACCTCTTGCAATATGAAAATGGATCAAGAATACATTGTGATCAGAGAGATCAATGGCAATCAAGCCCTCAAAATATTTTACTGTATGCAATCACACATGACATCCTCTCCATAGGTGATATCTGGAGGGAGCCAAGGGTGAACATGCGGATTTGTTTCCAATAAGTTTGCTTATTGAATTAAAATGTGAAACCAGTGACCTCCACTGGGATTTGTATGTCGGTGCTTTATGAGCTTTGTTACTCAATTTGACAACAGTTAGCCTTTCTTGTTATTCATAACTCACGTGTGTTTCCCCTCTGTAGCTGTCATGAAATTTATGGGGGACCATCCACTCAAAGGGCAGACAGAACAAGACACTGTCTATAGTATTCTTAAGGTAAAGGGTAACCTGCATGCCTTCAAATTTTGATATGTGTGAATCTGAATATAGTATTTGTATGTTCATACATGTCTCTATGTGAGTGTTCAATATAGCAGCATGACTGAAGGTGTGTGGTTCCCAGACTGAAAATTTGTCCCTTTCAGAAACTTCACCTCGAAGAGGAATGTTGAGCTTCTTGCATTTAGAATATGAGTGCAGTGGGATTTGTGGGAGACTTGCCCAGCCAGCTAGCATAAAACTATGATGTTCAGGAGAAGGAAGAAAGAGAGTGGGACTTGGAAAATTTATGAACTACTGTTGATTGACAAATGAGACTTTGGGTGGTAGAACTGGGTAACAACTCCCAAAGGTGACCAGTCAATGAGCCGGCTCACCGTCCATTTTAATTCTGAATAGGATGTATCTTTGTAGAATTACTGACTTTGACAACATGTTGCCCTTTTACGTGTCCTATTTCCGCCCTTTAATGCTCTAACAGGGCTCCTCTCCTCTTGCAACTGAGTAAGCAGCATATGTTGGCAGATCAGTACCTTTGATTGCAGCCAGTGTTGCTTCAGTCACTGTGGCATTCCTGATTTCACTCTGTGTTGCTTTGGTCTTCTGCAAAAACAATATGAAGAGTGTGGTATAGTCAAAATTTGTCCTCAAAGTCTCTTTTTCACCTGCTAAGTGGTGGGGAGTTTGATGTTTTCTTTTGGTATTGTTCTGTCTTTTGCAGCTGTGTGGGGAACATGAAGTAATGAAAGATGAAACCTACTGCCAGATTATCAAACAGATCACTGACAACACCAGCTCAAAAATGTAAGGAAAAACCAGTTATAATCCCAAGCTGCCAAAATGTAGAGTATTTAACATCTCAGACTCAGCCATTCACTGCCATTGATTATGCAGTAGTCACATAGAAGGATTGTTAGAGAAAGATGACAAGTATTCAATATATGCCCTCAACTAGCCCTTCCTGTTGTAAGTAATATGTATATTTAACCCCTCTCACAGTTTACATTCTAAGGTACTTTCAGCTAAGACATCTAATTGTTCTTGGGGCATAAGGGTTGTGGCACTTATCTGGTGAGTGGCTAATGGTTCTGAGAATGGCACACAGTAAGATGGAGCTAGAATCAGATGTGAGGGATGCTCCAGGAATGAGGTAGGTAGTTAATGAGGTATGTTTAGAAAGTTACAGTAAACATCTCACTGGGCCTTATATTGCAAATCCCTCCATGCAACTTGCACTTAGCCACATTATTACAAGCAATGTGTGTGTGTTTGTTCAATGGTTCCCAAAGACTACATTCAAAGGCATTTACAGCAGTGGCAGAGGTCACATGACTAATGGCAAGCCAAACAGAGACAAATAGTTAGAGAAAGAGGGAAGCATTCAATACATGCCAATGATTCACCCTTTTTTGATCCATAAACCTTCAGGTTGGGATCCAAGTCCTAGCACATAGCAGCGAGTTTGGCCTGCCTACAAAGCTTCTGTCTTGGTGTCTGATGTGTTGGATATGCTCCCAGTGCAAAGGGAGAGACAAAATGAAGAGGATGAGATGTTGGGCATGGGGGTGAGAGTTGGAGCTCATTGTAATAAAAAGAACTATGTTGAAACTTTATTGCTGGAACAGCACAGCAGGTCAGGCAGCATCCAGGGAACAGGAGATTCGACGTTTCGGGCACAGGCCCTTCCTGAAGAAGGGCCTGTGCCCGAAACGTCGAATCTCCTGTTCCCTGGATGCTGCCTGACCTGCTGTGCTGTTCCAGCAATAAAGTTTCAACTTTGATCTCCAGCATCTGCAGACCTCACTTTCTCCATAAAAAGAACTATGTTTTGTCAACATATTATGACGCAAACTGAAACTGCTCACTCCACTGGACAGCCTGTTTATTTATATCAAAAAGGTAATGTGGAGTTGCAAGCAGGAGGTATTAATGTTTAGAAATTTGAAGTGTCAGCTCTGGCTGAATGGTAACGTTCCAATTTTAGTCAGCAAGTCATGGGGTCAAGTTACTCGCCAGAGATCAGAGCTCCATTATCTAGGCTCACATTCCAATGCAGTACAAACAGGGTGTTACATTGTGGAAGGTGACATCTTTCAAAAGATTTATTAAACTGAGGCCTTTCTGCCCTATCAGGCAGGTATAAAAATTTCACAATCACTATTTAAAGAAGAGCAACAGTGTTCTTATCAGGTTTTGACCAATACTTAGTCATCAACCAACATCACTAGAATATTGTGATCATTATCAACTTTGCTGTTTATGGGATCTTTTCATATGTAAATTAGTTGTCATTCTTCCTACGTTATAGTATGATTATAGTGAAGTGCATCATTGATTATAAATCAACCTGCAGATGTGAAAGGCCCCACAGAAGTACACCTCTCTTCCTCTGTTTGCAGAAAAATCTGATTATGGGACAATTGCACCAGAAGGTTTTGATTGCTGCTAGCAATGTGTAGGTTCATGATGTCAGCAAAGTGTTGAAGTTGTTTCAATGTCTATTGCAGTGATAGTGCTCCACGAGGCTGGAGGCTGCTCTATATCCTCACTGCCTATTACAAGTGTTCAGAAGTGTTCAAGCCGTACCTCTTTAAGTTACTGGAGTCTGTTTGCAGGATTCCTGGTGCCAGTTTTCAAGGTATTTCTTTTTATTTACTTGTATTTTCTTATGGTGTGAATATTTTTTTCTTTTTGACCTATTTTCTCCATTTTTTGTTTTCAAAAATATATGCAGAATGTGATGTTCAACTGATTGATTCTGAC
The DNA here is from genome assembly GCF_004010195.1 of Chiloscyllium plagiosum. Lineage (NCBI taxonomy): Eukaryota > Metazoa > Chordata > Chondrichthyes > Orectolobiformes > Hemiscylliidae > Chiloscyllium > Chiloscyllium plagiosum. Next base: position 29,342,920 of record NC_057730.1, read on the forward strand.
TCACTCTGTTCAGTACTGTTCAGTACTGTTTAAGACATTTCTTACTCACTTCAGCCAATAATGTTTAACAGTTTGCTTCTGACTTCTTTGTGCAGGAATTGCTAAAGCTTGTGACCACAATCTGAAGAAAACCTTCCAGTTTGGTGGCAGGACCCAGTTTCCGGATGGCATGGAGCTCAAAGCCATGGTGGTTAGTGAAATAGGTCATCTGTCCAATGCAGAGAAAGTGAGGACTGCAGGTGATGGAGATCAGAGTCGAAGAGTGTGGTGCTGGAAAAACACAGCTGGTCAAGCAGCATCCGAGGAGCAGGAGAATTAACATTTTGAGCATAAGCTCTTCAACATTCCTGATTAAGAGCTTATGCTCGAAACATCAACTCTCCTGCTCCTCGGACACTGTCTGACCAGCTGTGTTTTTCAAGTACCACACTCTTCGACACCCGTCCAATTCATTGGCGGATTTTGTTCATTTATCTCTTTTTTTTGGCAATCATTTTCCCGCTTCCATCTTTTCTAAAAACTGAGGATTTCAAAGATAGACTAAAAGGGTTGGAGAAGAAGAGGCAGTCAAAGGAGGAAGCATGATGGTGATTACCTTGCCCTGTTAGATTTTTGATAAGACAGGTGATAGGAAATATGGTTAGACTTTGGGAATGGTCAAAGTGTCAGTGCACAATTCCAACTTTTAGGCAAAGCCTGAATATCTCTATCCCCTTTAGATTCTGAACTGTGTTTAAAGAGCATTAATGAGAGGTTTGTACGAAGACTGTAAGTTAATGATATGAATGGAAATAAGGCCATTTAGATAGAAAATCTATTCTTGGATGTCAAACAGACTTATGATAAATAGATGTTCTGCTTGGGGAAGAGTTGGAACTCATGATCTTAGGTATCAGTGTGGAATCTGCATTTGGTCTCAGCCTATGCAAATGATTTGATGAGGTATAGAGAACGCACAGCAGGAAATTTGACAACTGGGTAGGATACAAAATCTTTCAGAAAGAATGGGCTATATAGTTTTATATGACTTTGTTTGGAATTAACACTAAATGGAGAAATATTTTAAAAATAGATGACTAAAAGGACAAATGGTTCAAATATATAATTCTGTGAAAGTCCAGAAAGATTAAGGCATAAAAGGAACAATACCATTTGGAGTTTTACAAATAGAGACAGCAGGACCAGATTTCTGGTGATGGAGGTAGAAAATGGGTTTGGCAATGATAAAAACTGAGAATTTATTTGTAGCAGTTTCAAATTTGCAGTGCCATCAGGGCCCAATATTATTTTTGTGTGCCCTTTTCACAAGTTGAGTACATACAGTCTTTTGATTTCAGATCAGATTTTTAGCCCTGTGGGAAATTTGAATTTTCTCCCCCAATTCCAACACCCCTGTCCCCAACTATTATTTTGTGCTGATGCAGGTGTCAGATGACTTAAACCTTCTCCAAGTCTGCTATGATGTGTCAGGAACATTCTGGTGGGTAGATATTAAGTTTTTTGATAACTTCAAGTATTATCAAATATCATATATCATATATTGAATTGCCATTGTCCATCATAGGGCTCTGCTCTTGAAAGTTAAGTTGACCATTACTTTGACTAGTGTTATTTGAGTGTTAAAAAGCATTAAGAGTACTTTATCCATTGGAAAAATGCCATATTGCATTTGAAGATGCAGAAAAATGTGCTAAAAAAACCCTTTTGTCATTTCTTGGATTATATTTTAAATGTCCAGCGATCTTTAGTTTCTCCTGGAGTGGAATATTTTTTAAACTCAATATCCACTACATTGATTGACAGGTGATCTGTTTTGAAATTGAAAACACACCATGTGGTCTTTCAGTTTCATAATCTGGAGTTGCAATGGTTTGTTTTGATAGTTGTAGCCATTATGAATGCTTGACTAAGTTTCAATAACAGATCATACCTAAGCTCAGCAGGTAACCTATTGCTTATGTTTTGGCTACAGAAGGATATTTGTTTTCAAAAATTAATGTCTGTTTAATGGGATTAATACGTCTTTCAGTGACAATTTATTTTGCAGTATCAATGGCAATGTGTTTGAATTAGATTTATTAGATTGTTTTTTTCCCCAAATACATTTCAAATAACTCCATCACTATTACATGGCTTCTGAATGCCATACGTCATGGATACTGAACAAGTAATTGGAAACATACATACATACAAATACAAAAATTAGGAGCAAGGGTAGGTCACTCATCCTCTTGCACTTGCTCCCTAATTCACTAAGATCATGGCTGATCTGGTTCCTTCACATTCTTGTCTATCCCCAATAAATTTTCATTCTGTGACTTATCAAGAATCTATTTACCTCTGCCTTAAAAATATTCAATGACTGTTTCCACTGTCTTTTAGGAAAAATAGTTCCAAAGATTCTGAAAAAAAAATTCACTTTATCTCGGTCTTAATTGTGTGATTATTTATTTTTAAGCACTGGACCCCAGCGAGATTCTTCCACAAAATATCCTTTCCATATCCACCCTGTGCAGACTTCTCAGGATCTGACATGTTCCAATCAAGTCACCTGTTCTAAATTCCAACAGATACAAGCCTAGTCTGTCCAACTTATTCTCATCAGACAGCCCATACATTTCAGGTATTAGTCTAGTAAACCTTCTCTGAATTGTTTTTCATGCATTTAAATCCTTCCGTAAATAAGAAGATCAATAATTTAAATGCTTCAGTTAGGATCTCTGCCCTGTAAAACTGTAAAATAGCCTCCTGACTTCAATTCCCCTTGCAATCACTTGCTGTGCTACCAAATTGACCTTTCACGTTTCACTAAGACACTCTGCATCTTGGGGTTGTAAAAACTTTCACTTTTTAAACAATATCCTTGTTTTTCAATCTTTCTGTCCAAATGGACAGTCACACAATTTCCATGTTATTCTCCATTTACCTGATCATTGCCCACTCACTTAACCCATTTTTGTAGCCTTCTTAAGTCCTTTTTGCAAATTATTTTCTTACCTAATCCTTGTTTCATCAGCAAATAAAGCAACCTGACCTTCATCCAAGTCATGTGTATAAATTGCAAATAGTTGAGGACCTAACACTGATCCCTTTGATACACTAAATGTTACATCTTGTCAACCAGAAAAGACCATGATATCTATTCTCTACTTCCTGTTAGCTAGCCATTCTTGTATCCATTCCAATATGTTATCCATGCAGCAGGAGCATTTATTTTCCACATTAAGCTTTCATGTAGCACCTTATTAAGTGCCTTTTTGAAATTCAAGTACAGTGAATCCAGCAGGTCCTGTTCATTCCAAAATCATGTTACTTCCTCAAAGAATCCCAAAGAATCGGGTAAAAATTATTTTCCTTTCACAAAACCATTTCAACTCTGCTTGATTACCTTGAACATTTCTAAATACTTTGCTACAACATCTATGATAATACCCTTTAATATGGCAGGCAGATGGTCTGTGTGTGGATGGTCTGAGTGGTATGAGAGGGTATAGAGGGGCCATGGGGAAATCTGAGAAGGGCATGGAGAAGTCAGAATAGTATGAAGAGACATAGATATGTGGGTTGGGGGATTTAAGATGTAATTTTTAGGAACGTAAGAGCTGGGCTCCAAATCCCATTCCCATCTTTCTACTCATACCTATATTTATTGCCCCTCTCCTGATCCACCAACACGAGAGAGAAATTATTAGAGAAATGAATGGGGCTAAAGACCATTAAGGCTCCTGGACCTGATGGGATGCATCCTAGGGTTATTAAAAGTAGCTACAAGATAATGGATGCACTGGTGCAACTTGTCATAAGTTTGTAGATTCTGGGAAAGTCCCAGCAGATTGGAAAACTACCAATGTAATATACATTTATGTATAAAGGGAAGGAGGAAGAAAGACAGGTAACTATATAGGCCATTAGCTTAATGTCTGTTATTGAGAAAATGCAAAGAGTCTAAGGATGTAACAGCAGAGCATTTAAAAATATATAATATGATCAAGCAGAGTCAGCACAACTTCACAAAGGGGAAATCATGCCTGACAAACTGAATAGAATTCATTGAGGAGGTAACAAGCAAGACAGATGGAGGGAAAGCAGTGAATGTAATATATTGGATTTTCTGAAGGTGTTTCTCAAGGTACTACATGTTAGGGTACTTAATAACAGTCAATGGTGTTGGAGGTACAGTCGGTTCTGCTATCATGTGGTAGTTCTGTTCTCACGCAATCCCATGTAATAAGAAAATCACATAATAGCAGCACCGTTTAAAATAATGGGGCCTGAATCATGTTATAACCAATACACACTTTAAAAGTTCACACTTTCGAAATAGTGTCCCCAATTTGTCAATCATATTATAGCAAATTCGCATTGATGAAATGCACATTACAGCAGAACGACCTGTAGTATATTAGCATGTATGGAGGATTAGCTAACTAATAGAAGACAGAGTTGGGATAAGTGGGATATTTTCAGTATAGCAACCTGTGACTAATGAAATGTCTAAGGATCAATGCTGGGGCTACAATTATTTACAATATATATTAATGACTTGAATGAGGCAAGTGAATGTACTCTAGTCAAGTTTGAACATGGCACAAATATAAATGGAAGGCAAGTGCTGATGATTCCATAGATCTGCAAATGGCTATATGCAAAATCTTAGCATACGGAATATAATATGTGAAAATTTGGCAGGAATGGTCAGACCACAGCTGTAATACTGTAGACAGTTATCGGCTCGTAATCTAAGGAAGGATATAATGGCATTGGACACAGTCAAAAGAAGGTTTAATAGGTCAATCCTAGATATCTTATGAGAACAAGTTGACCAGGTTGTGCCTGTGCTCATTAGAGTTGAGCAGAATGAAAGACAACCTTATTGAAAGATACAAGACTCTTCGGGGACTGAACAGGGTATGCACAGAAAGGTTGTTTCCCCTTCTTGGAAAGTCTTTGACCAGAAGCCATACTCTCAGATATGGTGTTACCCATTTAATACAGAGCTGAGGAGGAATTTCTTCTCCCAGAGGGTACTGAATCTGCAGGATTCTTTATCGCAGAGGGTCGTATTGTCTCGGTCATTAAGTACACTCAATGCTGAAATATAGATTTTTTTATATGAGATTAGATTACCCTACAATGTGGAAACAGGCCCTTCGGCCCAACAAGTCCACACCAACCCTCCGAAGAGTAACCCACCCAGACCCACCCCCATCTGACTAATGCACCTAACACTATGGGCAATTTAGCTTGGCCAGTTCACCTGGCCTGCACATCTTCGGACTGTGGGAGGAAACCAGAGCATCCGGAGGAAACCCACGCAGACACAGAGAGAATGTGCAAACTCCACACAGACAGTCGCCCGAGGCTGGAATCGAACCTGGGTCCCTGGTGCTATGAGGCAGCAGTGCTAACCACTGAATCACCATGCTGTCCATATAGATGTTTAATCAGCAAGGAAATCCGTTATAGATATAAGATAAGAAAATGGAGTTCAGGTATATCAGATCTGCCATAACCTCAATAAATGGCAGAGAGACTTGGTGGGCTGAATGCTGTATTTCTGAAACTATATTTCTGAAAATATATCTTATGATCATATTTACTCTGGCTAAGGAATTTATGATGAAATTTACCACTTGAAAACTCTTCCTCAGGAGAGAGGATGAGAGAAACCGTTATATCCAGAGGGCATGTTGGAGGACTCAATGCTTTGATATAAGCAGCGATTTTGACAAAATTATTGCATTTTTTAAAGGTTATTGAAATAAATATTTACACCCTTTTCAGTGCTTTCAATGACATTTTCCCTTCCTTCTCTATAGGCTGGGAGAAGCTCCAAACGACAAATGTTCTTGTTGCCTGGTAACATGGAGAGACATCTGAAGATAAAAACCTGCACAGTGAGTCTAGAACTGAAAGTTAAAAATCACACAACACCAGGTTTTAATCCAACAGGTTTAATTGGAAGCACATTAGCTTTCGGAGCGACACTCCTTCATCAGGTGGACAACCACCTGATGAAGGAGCGGCCCTCCGAAAGCTAGTGTGCTTCCAATTAAACCTGTTGGACTATAACCTGGTGCTGTGATTTTTAACTTTGTACACTCCAGTCCAACACCGGCATCTCCAAATCATGACTAGAATTGAAAGGGTTAATTAACTCCAACTAACCAGAAGAGTTAGTGCACACAAAAGAACAATGCACCCAAGATGTGGTCCCCAGATTAGAGTTTAAATCTAAAATCTCTCACAATGTTGGGAGTAAAATCTAGTTAAAATATTAAAAATCAGCTGAGTACATATTCTTCCTGTCCTCCCTGTGTTTTTTCACCCACCTCATTGACAACACCATCTCTCTCACTGCCCCCAATTCACCATAGGCTGTTCCACCTACCCATTTTTCTCATGCTTTCTTGGCTGAACCCCACCCCATTCCAGTCCACACCCTCTTTCCCGGCCCTACTCTCATCCAACCCCACTCCTCCATCTTCCTATTTCATGTCTATGTTTCTTGCTTTGGCCTTGCTCCACATCATTATAGAAAAAGTGCTAGGGAAACTAATAAGGCTAAAGAATGATAAGACTTGATGGAATGCATCCTACAATATTAACAGTACGGATAGAAATAGTGTATACACTGGTAATAATCTTGCAAGAATCCTTAGATTCTGGAAAATTCCCAAAGGATTGGAAAACTGTCAATGTCGTATCTTTATTTGAAAAGGAAATGAGGCAAACAAAGTACCTATAGGCCATTTAGCTTAATGTCTGTTATTGGGAAAATATTGGAGTCCATTAGAAAGGATACAACGGCAAAGTGTTTAAAAATACTTAATATGATCAAGCAGAGTCAGCATGGCTTCACAAAGGGGGAATCTTGCCTGACAAATTGAATAGAATTCTTTAAGGGAGAACAAGCAGGATAAATAGGGAAGCAGTAGATGTAATATACTTTGATTTTCAGAAGGCACCACGTGAGGCTATTTAATTAGATAAGAAGATCCGATACTGTTGGAGGAAGTGTATCAGCATGGATAAGGGATTCACTAATGAAGTAGGGAAGTGAGTATACTATTACCAAGTTTGAGGTTGACACAAAAATTGGTAGGAAGGTAGGTGCTGAGGTCGATACAAAGAGCTTACAGAGCATACAAAAACATGGAAGATGGAAGATAGAATTTAGTGTTGGAACATGGGAATAGAGGAATTAAAAATTTAAATTGAGAAAGACTGCAGAAAGCTACAGCACAGCTAAGTGTTTGTACATTATTCTCAAAATGCTAACACACAAGTTCAACAGGTAAGAGGGCTTGAACGTGGAATGTTGGCTTTTATTTCAAAGAGAATGGAGTATAAAAATAGAGAAGTATTGCTAAAACTATACAAGGTAATAGTCATAGCACAGCTGGAATACTGTCAACAATTTTGGGTCCATAATCTAAGGAAAGATATATTGGCATTGTAGACATGGAAGGGTCAATAGATTGATCCTGGAAATGGAGAGACTGTTTTATGAAGAGACATTGAGAAGGTCGGATCTATCTTCAATGGAGTTTAGAAGAATGAGGCAACCTTATTGAAACATATAAGATTGTTAGGGGATTTAAGAGATTAGATGCAGAAAACTTGTTTTCCCTTGAGGGAGAGTCTAGGATCAACGGACATAATCTCAGAATAAGGATCACTATTTTAATACAGAGATAAGGAGGATTTTTTTCTCTCAGAGGGTAATGAGTTTGTATAATTCTTTACCACAGAGGGTTGTAGAGGCTGGGTCATTAAGTATAGAGACAGGTTTTTAATCAGTAAGGGTTTGGGTTATGAGGAAAAGGCAGGGAATTGGAGTTGAGGATTATCAGATCAGGCATGATCTCATGAATGGTTGAACAATTGATGGCCTGAATGGCCTGATTCTGCTGTTTTGTCTTAAGGTCTCACTTTTCCAGGTCTCAGATCACATTCTCTCTTTCAAAACCCATTCCATCATATCCCTCCATGCAACCTCCCACCCACACCTTAGAAAGCAGTAGCAAAAATGGCAAAACTCTTGCTGTTACTGTCACATAATTAAAATGAGGAATATTGATTGGCTGTTTTGCTCTGGTCCAGGTTGCAATTGATGTGATTGAAGAGTTTTGCAATGAAATGGGACTTCAAAACTCGGAGGCTGCAGATGAATATTCTATATTTGTTATCACCAACAAAGGTAATCTCTTTAGATTCCAGTGTGTGTTTTTCCATGAAGAGTTCTGGGAAAGTGTGTGCCTGTGAGGGGAATGAGATCAGATTGTTTGTTGCAGTCCCATGTGATAATATCCCATGCTCTGTTTCAGGACAAAATGTGCATCCACTTAAAAAGAAAGATTACATCCTTGATGTAATTACAGAAATGGAACAAGTTGATCAAAACTTCATCTTCTGTTTCCGACGTGTGCTCTGGTTTCAACCGCTGAAGTTTGAGAATGAGCTGTGTGTGACTGTGCATTATAATCAGGTACTCTGGATATTGCAGTCGTGAAAATGTGTTTAAGTCTGTGGATATTGCAATAATGAAGAGCTGTACATGACAGTGGATTATGCAGAAATTGAAGATTTCACAGTAATAAAGAAGCATGTGTGACTATGGATTTTAATCAAGATTTGAGAGTAATGAACAAGTTCAGGGCTGCAACAGAGAGGAAGAATTTGTTTCCAAATAATTGTAGAAATGTGGTAGGAAAACGAAACAGATTTTATTCTCTGTCCTCAGTCTAACACAGTCCCAATAATTGTGTGCAACAATTTCAGAATAGTAGCACAGCAAAAGCAGAAAGGGCAAAAAGAAAAATTCACAGTATTCAGTTTCCACATTGCCATATTCTGTGCATCATAAGTAGCATCAATCTTTGATTAAAAATGCTTGATGGTTTCACATTTTAAAAAATTAAAAATATCCTTGCTAACGTTTTGAAGAGGATGGCAGAGAGTGTCAGAATAGGAACTCACTTGCTCGCTCCTCTCCCCATTTCTCAGCACGATGAACTCAACATGTCTGATATGTACTTACAATGGTCCAATTGCTCCCCAACAAAAAAGCAAGGTCAAAATTTGAGAGGATGGATCTCACACTGTAATTAAAACAGTGCTGGGAGCATAAAATCTTGCCCTGATGCTGTGTTCCTGAATGCAGTGGCTGGACTGCCCGATGCCATCAAGCTCAGTAGAAGGAAATGAGGACTGCAGGTCCTGGAGTTCAGAGTCAAAAAGTGTGGCACTGGAAAAGTACAGTCAGGCAGGCAGCATCCAAAGAGCAAGAGAGACGTCGTTTCGAGCATAAGCATCAAGCTCACTGTTCACTTATCTTGATAGTTGATACCAGGTGGTCAGAAGCTCTGAGAGATCACGATGCAAAATAAACTTCAGCTTCTTGATGTTATGAAACTTGAAAGGGTTCAGAAAAGATTTACAAAGATATTGCTAGGCTTGGAGGGTTTGAGCTGTAGGAAGAGACTGAATAGGCTTGGGTCTATTTTCCCTGGAGCGTTGGAGGCTGAGGGGTGACTTTACAGAGGTTTATAAAATCATGAGGGGAATGGATAGGGTAAACAGACAACATCTTTTCTCTGGGGTGAGACAGTCCAGAACTAAAGGGCATAGGTTTAGGGTGAGGGGGGAAAAATTTTAAAGAGACCTAGGGGGCAACTTTTTCACACAGAAGATGGTGCATTTATGGAACAAGCTGCCAGAGAAAGTGGTGGAGGCGGGAAAAATTACAACATTTAAAAGTCATCTGGATGGGTATATGAATAGGAAGGGTTTAGAGGAATATGGGCCAAGTGCTGGCAAATGGGATTAGATTAGTTTAGGATGTCTGTTCAGCATGGATGAGTTGGACCAAAGAATCTGTTTCCGTGTTGTAGATCTCTGAGTCTAAGTGAGATTAACTTTTGTTCTGTATGATCTGTAGACCTGTAAATAACTCATATGTTTATTTTATAATCAAGGTTGTTCCAGATTACTTGAAAGGACTCTTCCATGTACTGAATCAGAATTTGATGAGTGAGAGTCAGCTCCAACAAGTGTCAAAGTTGGCAGCTCTGCAACAACGGGCAAAGGACAATCTGTATCTGCCTACCATGTGAGTTAATCACAGCAACCTTTAATAGGCACAGAGTAGGTAGACCTGTCCAGACATACTCCAGAAATTGTGCTTCATTTAACTCATGGCATCCTTCTGATGGACCCCTGTTAAGGTGTTATATTTCCCACTGTACAGTATTAGGACATTGAGTTACACTATAAAGGCACAATCCTGAAAATCAGTGAAACTATTGGCAGCAGATTTTTTTTGTATACAATTGAGCTTGGATGAGCGTGATGCCTTTTTCTTTTGTACCAATATGGTGGCTGAAGTTCTGTGTGTTGGTGTTCATCATATACAGTTATTGTACATTTATCAGTTCAACAATATTATGAAGCCCAGACTGCACAGACTGATTTAATGATGAGCTGTATTACATGCCGGGACAGTGCAGAGGAGACAGGCAGGAGACTGGAAGAACGCAGCAAGCCAGGCAGCATCAGGTGGTGTAGAAGTCGATGTTTCAGGTGTAACCCTTCTTCAGGACTGGGGATGGGTGTAGGGTGAGCTACAGATAAAGAGGGAGGCGGGAGCAGGGTAGTGAAGTGGGGATACATGAAGATAGGTGTAGGGTACAACCTGGTTGGTCAATGGGAAGAATGGATCCGGCAGGTGGCAGAGAGCAGTGGCAGTGAGGGGGAGGGGCTGGGAAGGGAGTCAAGGGTTGGGGAGGGAGATTATTTGAAATTGGAGAACTCAAATGTTGCTGTGACTGCTGCAGCTGAAATGATATGAGGGGGACCTGGGACTCATCTCTGTGCCATTCTGCCAGCACAGAATGCATTTGCTACAGGAATATGGATACTAATTAATTAACCTTTGCTACAAGCAGCCTTGAAAGTACAGGTCAACATGGCATCTAAACATCTCAAGCACACTCCATATGTTAGACTACTCATGGGCATCAACCATAGGGATGCACGAGTTAAAAATTTGAATTCGAGTAGACCATCACAGGAACCAACTCTCTTTAATCACAATCAAACTTGTAAAATGCATGACAAAACTCAGCTCTGCTCAATGTCGCTCCTGAATTTTTCTGGGTGAGTGTATCTCTGAGGCTGTATACCCTTGAGTTTAGAAGACTGAGAGGGGATCTGATTGAGACGTATAAGATTATTAAAGGATTGGAGGCAGGAAACATGTTTCTGCTGATGGGTGAGTCCCGAACCAGAGGACACAGCTTAAAAATAAGGGGTAGGCCACTTAGCACAGAGATGAGGAGAAACTTCTTCACCCAGAGAGTGGTGGGTGTGTGGAATGCTCTGCCCCAGAAGGCAGTGGAGGCCCAGTCTCTGGATTTGTTGAAGAAAGAGTTGGATAGAGCTCTCAACGATAGTGGAATCAAGGGTTATGGAGGTAAGGTAGGAACAGGATACTAATTGAGGATGATCAGCCATGATCATAATGAATGGTGGTGCAGGCTCGAAGGGCAGAATGGCCTACTCCTGCAACTATTGTCTATTGCTCCAATGTCCCAGAGGAACTAAGGGCAATTTGGAGGATTGAATAATCATAGTGAGGTTTGGTAAATTCGCAGGCCCATAAACATTTTTGGAGCTTTGGCTGGTAAATATTCAGGATAAATGTTACATTTTTAAAAAATAAATTGCCTCTCGTCACTGTATGAAACTTTTACTTTATTATTTTTTGTTTCTTTAAGCCGCGAGGTGCAGGATTGCATTCCTCCACAGATTTACCAGCATCAGCGACCACAGTCCTGGTTGAACATGGTGACAGAGAATATCCAATATGTTCAGGCCCTCAGCTCTCACCAAGCCAAAGCCCAGTTCCTTGGTAAGTGTCAACTCTCACTCTGTGCACAGTGACTAAGTATATCAGTACTATGACAAATAATTTAGCCTAATTTGCTACATAATAACTACAACTGTAGTGGTTTTGGTATTATCCATAGCTTTTTTTATGAGAGATACTGAATGGAGAACAGACTTTCCCCATCTCACCTGGGCTCGGTCAATAGAACTATGATGGCTGATATTAGCTGATTACTACCAACATGAAAGATCCCAGATTGTGCTGGGCTGGCCTATTGTAAGAGCTGCAATTGGCTTCTGAGTGCTTCTTGGCTATGGAGGAAGGGAGAAATATTCAGCAGAATTCTTAATCCAGCACACTAACATCAGACTGGGAAAGTATGGTGTTTAATCCAATCCATGATTTCATCTGATTCTCATAAATCTGTTTACTTGGGCAAGGTACTGAGGAGCTCTCCTACAAACTGAGCAGGTCTGGCAGCATCTGTGGAGAGAGAAACAGAGTTAATCTTTCAAATCCAGTGTGACGTTTCTTCAGAATTAAAAGCTGCAAAATGCTAGTTTTTATGCTATTGACAGAGCGGGGGGAGGAGCAGATTGTGAGGGTGCCTTGAGCAAAGATGAGGACAGTGATAATGCTGGTAAACAAGTGATAGATATGTAAAATCGGTATAAATTTTAGACGTGGAAGAAAATGGGTCCATTCTGTAAAGAACAAAGTCAATATGACACAAACAAGATATGGCCGAGAGATGATGGCATCATGAGACAAATGGAGGTCATACTCTGAAGTTGTAAAACTCAATACTGTGTCCTGGAGGTAGTAAAATACCTAAGTGGATAATGAGGTACTGTCTCTTCAGCTTATGCTGATCTTTGTTGGAACACTATTGAAGGCCAGAACAGAAATGTTAGCACGGGAGCAAGGTCATTTATAGAAATAGCAAGCAACTTGAAGGTCAGAGTTATTCATATGGTCAGAGCGGAGATGTTCTGCAAAGCAGTTACCTAGTCTGTTTGGTCTTGCCATTGTAAAGGAGACTTTATTGTGAACAATGAAAACAGTGGACTAAATTGAAAGAAGTACAAGTTGAGGCAATGGCCTGTTGGTGTTCATAGAATCCCTGGAGTGTGCAAGCAGGCCATTCAGCCCATTGAATCTACATTGACCCTCTGAAGAGCATCCCACCCAGACCCACGCTGCTACTCTATCCCTGTAATCCCGCATTTCCCATGGCCAATCCTCCTGGCCTGCATATCTTTGGACTGGGAGGAAACCAGTACATTTGGAGGAAACCCACACAGACACTGGGAGAATGTGCAAACTCCACACCAACAGTCATTCAAGGGTAGAATCAAACCTGGGTCCCTGGCACTGTGAGATAACTCACCATGATGCCATATTATCTATAGGCTGTTAACGCAGAGCCCCAAGTAATAATCTGGTGACCTGGATTTGAATCCCATTGGCAGATAGTGAAATTTGAATCCAATAAAATGTGGAATTAAGAGTCTAATGAAACTGTTGCTGTCTGTCAGGAAAACCCATCTGGTTCACTAATGCCCTTGAGGGAAGGAAAATGCCATCCTTCCCTGATCTGAGTCAAGATGTAACTCCAGACCCACAGCAATTAATTGAATCTTAACTGCCCTCTGGACAATTATGGATGGGCAATAAATGCTGGCCGAGCCTGTCATGTCTACATCCTGTAAATTAATTCAAAGAATGTAAAATGCTACTTCACCTGAAAGATGTGTTTGGGGCCTTGAATGGAGTTGAATGAGCAAGTGTTACATTTTCTGGAATTGAATGGAAATGTGCCTCGGTTAGTGAGGAATTGTAGGAGTGATAGAAGAGTGGTCCAAGGTGTCGCAGAGGGAAAGGTCCCTGCCCACTATTGACAGTGAGCGGAGGAGATGTGCTTGTTGGTGGTATCTTGCTGGATGATCCTTTGAAGATTAGTGGTGTGGACAGGGCACACCCTATCATTGTTCTGGGAGGGAAGGGATGGGGTGAGTTCAGAACTGTGAGAGATGGGTCAGATATGCCAAAGAAAGATGTTCACCTGATTAACCATTTTAAATGTGGGACGACCATCACTTGTATAGACAATGATGTCTCACCATTGCAACAATCAAAAGGATTATGAAAGAGAAAGAACTCATGGTCTGGACTTTTGGTCTTTGAAATGTTGTTTCCCCTCTCTATATTCTCATTCACCTGTACTGTATATGTTAAACTGTTTTTCTTTTGTCTGTATTAATTGTGACTAAATTGGTATAGTTTAAGTTGCATAAATGAGAGCCCCTTTGTTTTATTGTTCTTATTAAAAGTTAAATATGTTGCAATCAATAGATTTATTTTTACTCTAACTGAAGCAACGTGATATGGTTTGCGTAGGTGCTGGGTATAGTCAGTCAGACTAATTGGTTTTGGGAATCTTATTGGGTTTTTATACATTGTGACATAACCTGTGGGACTCTAATGCATGATTGTTGGTTAATTTGTGATAATAGCTGGAAATGTGTTGCTGGAAAAGCGCAGCAGGTCAGGCAGCATCCAGGGAACAGGAGAATCGACGTTTCGGGCATAAGCCCTTCTTCAGGAATGGGGAAAGTTTGTCCAGCAGGCTAAGATAAAAGGTAGGGAGGAGGGACTTGGGAGAGGGGCGTCGGAAATGTGATAGGTGGAAAGAGGTCAAGGGAGGAGATGCGGTGGAGGGCATCGTCGACCACGTCGGGGGGGAAATTGCGGTCCTTCCCCTGCAACCGCAGGAGGTGCAAGACTTGCGCCCACACACTCCCTCACCTCCCTCCAAGGCCCCAAAGGAAACTTCCATATCCGCCACAGATTCACCTGTACCTCCACACATATCATCTATTGCATCCTTTGCACCCGATGTGGCCTCCTCTATATTGGGGAGACAGGCCGGCTACTTGCGGAGCGTTTCAGAGAACACCTCTGGGACACCCGGACCAACCAACCCAACCACCCTGTAGCTCAACATTTCAATTCCCCCTCCGACTCCACCAAGGATATGCAGGTCTTTGGACTCCTCCATCGTCAGACCACAGTGAAACGATGGTTGGAGGAAGAACGCCTCATCTTCCGGCTAGGGACCCTCCAACCACAAGGGATGAACTCGGATTTCACCAGTTTCCTCATTTCCCCTCCCCCCAGCCTGTCTCAGTCAAATCCATCAAATTCAGCACCGCCTTCCTAACCTGCAATCTTCTTCCCGACCTCTCCGCCCCACCCCAGTCTGACCTATCACCCTCATTCTTCCTGACCTCTCCGCCCCCACCCCAGTCTGACCTTTCACCCTCACCTTGGCCTCTTTCCACCTATCACATTTCCGACGCCCCTCTCCCAAGTCCCTCCTCCCTACCTTTTATCTTAGCCTGCTGGACAAACTTTCCTCATTCCTGAAGAAGGGCTTATGCCCGAAACATCGATTCTCCTGTTCCCTGGATGCTGCCTGACCTGCTGCGCTTTTCCAGCAACACATTTCCAGCTCTGATCTCCAGCATCTGCAGACCTCACTTTCTCCTAATTTGTGATAATAGTCTGGACCATGTATTTTTAACCAATGACTCCAAATACCCTCACTCATTCTTTCAGTTTCACTGTGTGAATAGAGATTGAATTCGTGACAATGATTTGTTTCTCTTTCTTTTCCACACAGGGCTTGTGAGTGCATTCCCCATGTTTGGATCCTCATTCTTCTACATCCAGAGTAGCAGCAACAGTGCAATTACTGCCCCTTGTATTCTGGCTGTCAACCAGAATGGACTCAATTTCCTCAACAACGAGACACATGTAAGTTTCTAAAAAAATTATTAGTCTATCAGTGGGCCATTAAGCCCACTCCATGTACATTCAACCCTATCATAGAGGCTACCCATGCATTCAATCTCATCCCATAGTCCATACAGACATTTTTCTAATCAACCTGTTCAGAGATATTATTGCACACCTTTGAAGCAGGTGGGATTGAACACAGGCAACGTGGCTCAGACATAGGGACAATATCACTGTGCAACAAGAGCCCCACAATCCATGTATCAGTTCCTCTATCCTGAGTTCCACCTGCTCTTTGAATTATCAAAGAGAAGTTGCAGATAAATAATTCCCAATTCCCAAAGCTGACGTTATAAAAATGCAGAATGTTCACCCATCTCCTCTATTTGACCCTGACCAATAAATGTTCATGGATAATCTTAAGGACCAGCTGCAATTCAGGTGGTAACACAATTGCCCCTGAATTACTAGATTGAGTCCAAATCCCACTCCAGGACTTCAGAAAATTGCAAAATATTTCTGATGCAGAAAGCCCATCAACTTGAGCACAAAAATCTAGACTGGTATTCTAGTGCAGTATTGCGGAAGCACTGTTGAATGATCTGTCTAAAGGATGAGACGTTAAACAGCAGACCATATCTACCTCCTCGGCTGAATGTAGAATATCCTGTGCCAAAGGTGTTATTTTATTTATCCTGGCCAACACAAAACACAGATTATCTGGTCATTTTTTTTGGGAGTTTCCTTTGTGAAAATTTATAGCTGTATTTCCTACAACAGTGACAGAAAGTACTTAATTGGCTGTAAAATACTTTGAGATGTCTGGTGTTGTGAAAAGCACTGAGTAATTGCAAGCATTCTCATCCCTCCCAGTAGTTAAATAATTATTCCCTCTGCGTGCAAAGTTCATTGCATCTTTCTTGTGATTGAACATTTGCAACTCGTACTCTTTAAGTGGCCACAGTTATCAGATGTATTTACCATTGTCTGCTCGGCAGTCACCTAATCACCTATGAGCCAGACATAGCTGCAGATTTATTACAACGGCATTATTTATCCATTTCAAGCTATTATATTTCTCTCAAAGATGTGATTCATAACTCCTGATGAATTGGGACAATACTATTTAACAACTTTAAAAAATTGGGCAAAGAAAATTGTGATCAATAGCTCACAGGAAATTAGGGATATGCCATGAGCGATAACTCAGTGAATCATGGATATGTTTTCTATCCCGAGGGCCATCAATTTCGGGACCTACTGTCATTCAGATCAGATCTTCTTTCCATGTCCTCTCATGCTTCATTTTCATGGAAACATGGTTTTGAAAATGGAATATTTATTTTGTTCAGCCTCCCTGGTGAAGTGGATGAGGATGGGGTCACCTGACATAAATGTGTCAAATGTTCTTCAGGTGATAATCCTGTTAACACAGCCATAACTGGAGCCCTATTAAACATCTCTTTCACTTCCAAAGGGAAAACACTTCACACGGAATCTGTGCCCCATTTCCACATGGGGGATAAGCTGTTAAGAAAGTAATATTTGAATCTGAAAAAAAATGATTTCAGCAAAGAAAAATAGTCCCAGATTCTGTTCAGCCAAATAATGGATGAAATGGGATATGACAATCCTGTCAAGCAAGCAGCAGCTGAGGTTACCTGTGAAGCAAGATTTTTTTTACATTTCTCCTACCATGCCCCCTTCATGAACTGAACTGTTTCATTTATCCAACCCCACGATCAAACCCCCTACTAGGGCAGCTTGTGTCTGCTGTTGGAAGCAGTTACTTTAGAAACTGTAAAACTAATTATATTGTAACTCTTTCTTTGCAGGAGCTGATGGTCAATTTCCCATTGAAAGAGGTACAGTCCACTCTGACTCAACAATCAGGCCCTAGCAATAGCTATCCATATGCAGAGATTAAACTGGGAGATTTAACGTCCCAAAGGATAACACAACTTCAGCTTGATCAGGTATGAAAGGATTGTGTATGCATATTCAATATCACTGTTTACAGCTGTAAGCCACTTAAGGTTTTGAAGCAAATGGGTAAATATCACATCTGCTCTTCCCTCAAAGATTGCATATTTTCTACAAGAAATTAAGGGCATAAATAATAGAAGCAGGAATGGCCATTTGACCCTTTGAGCCTGCTTTTCCCTTCAATAAAGTCATGGGCCATTTTCAACTTCAACTTCATTTTCCACACTTAGATCCATTAATTCCTTCAGTACCCAGAAAATCTGTTCACCTCTATCTTGGTTATCCTCAACAACAGAGCATCCAAGCAGCTTTCTTTGGTAGAGAATTTCAAAGGTTCATGAAGAAATGTCTCATTTTCTCAGTTCTATATAACTGATCACGTGAACTAGGACTGAGATGTTCTGGAATATTCAGACTAGGGAAGCATTTTCTTAGCAATTACCTTATCATGCCTCTGAAAGATTTCATATGTTTCATTTTGATCATCTCTGATTCTTCTAAATTACAAAGAATATAGGCCTAGTCTAACTAAAATAATGGATTTTTGAAGAAGGATGGTGCATAACTAGATGTGAACTTCATACTTTAACAAATGCAAGGTAATTAATATGCTTCAAAGGAAGATACTTCCCCACACTAATGCCAGCTATGTAGGACATCCACAATAGGAAGACCATTTTGGAGGAGAATTTCCACAGATTCTACTTTTTATTGACATAAGCTAAATGGAAGATCACAGAAATCCTGGATAGCGGTATAATCACCACTTATCCAGGATTTCCGCAGTTTTGCGACTTGACACTGGGACTATGCAGTTGATCGTTCTCCCCCAGCAAGATGCAAGCCCATTCATGCAGCGTGTGTGGATCATGGGATTACCCTGAGTTTAATGTATCCAAAACACTGAAGGACATAATCACATTCCCCTCAACATATCTATTTTGATGAGTTAGGATGTCTGGAGATAAAATCACAACTCATAAGCTAATTAATCTGATATACTTGAGCTGGCTCACTCAAAATGCAGTTGCGCTAAGTCTCTTTAACTTTGACTTTGTAAGTTCTTCATTCTCATTTAACTATCCAACTCCTTTTTCAAGACATTTCAGATTCCAATAACTTGAGTTAAAATGTTTCACCCCATCGCTACTCTTGATCTTTTATCAATGACTTTAAATACATGAGTTCTGTAAAGTCCATTTCTTTTTCTTAAAAAAAAGACATTTCTTTAAATGATTCTGAATGTGCAAAGGGATGGCTGCCATTTTAAAAATGATGTTTACTGGAGCACTTTGAATTGTATATAGTGTTGTTTTACCATAGAACAGTCAGAACAAAAGCAGACACCGCAGAACTTAGAGTCATAGAGATGTACAGCACGGAAATGGGACCCTTGGGTCCAACTCATCCATGCCGACCAGATATCCCAACCCAGTCTAGTCCCATCTGCCAGCACGTGGCCCATATCCCTCCAAACCCTTCCTATTCATATACCCATCCAGATGCCTTTTAAATGTTGCAATTGTGCTCGTTTCCACCACTGTGTCTGACAGCTAATTCCATACACGTACCACCTTCTGCATGAAAAAGGTGGCCTCTTCGGTTTCTTTTATATCTTTCCCCTCTCACCGTAAACCTATGCCCTCTAGTTCAGGACTCCCCCACACCAGGAGAAAAAACCTTGTCTATTTATCCTATCCATGCCCCTCATGATTTTATAAACTTCTATAAGGTCACCCCTCAGCCTCCGACGCTCCAGGGAAAACAGCCCTAGCCTTTTCAACCTTTCCCTATAGCTCAAATCTTCCAACACTGGCAACATCCTTGTCAATCGTTTCTGAACCCTTTCAAGTTTCACAACATCTTTCTGATAGGAAGGAGACCAGAAATGTATGCAATATTCCAACAGTGGCCCAACCAATGTCCTGTACAGCCACAACATGACCTCCCACCTCCTGTACTTAATATTCTGACCAATAAAGGAAAGCATACCAAATGCTTTCTTCACTATACTATCTACCTGCAACTCCACTTTCAAGGAGCTATGAACCTGCACTCCAAGGTCTCTTTGTTCAGCAACACTCCCTAGGACCTTACAATTAAGTGTATAAGTCCTGCTAAGATTTGCTTTCCCAAAATGCAGCACCTCGCATTTATCTAAATTAAACTCCATCTGCCACTTCTCAGCCCATTGGCCCATCTGATCAAGATCCTGTTGTAATATGAGGTAACTTTCTTCGCTGTCCAGTACACCTCCAATTTTGGTGTCATCTGCAAACTTACTAACTGTACCTCTTATGCTCACATCCGAATCATTTATATAAATGATGAAAAGTAATGGATCCTTGTGGCACTCCATTGGTCACAGGCCTCCAGTTTGAAAAACAACCCTCCACCACCACCCTCTGTCTTCTACCTTTGAGCCAGTTCTGTATCCAAATGGCTAGTTCTCACTGTATTCCGTGAGATCTAACCTTGCTAACCAGTCTCCCATGGGGAATCTTGTCGAACACCTTACTGAAGTCCACATAGATCACATCTACTGCTCTGCCCTCATCAATCCTCTTTGTTACTTCTTCAAAAAAACTCAATCAAGTGTATGAGACATGATTTCCCATGCACAAAGCTATGTTGACTATCCCTAATCAGTCCTTGCCTTTCCAAATACATGTACATCCTGTCCCTCAGGATTCCCTCCAACAACTTGCCCACCACCGACATCAGACTCACTGGTCTAGAGATCCCTGGCTTGCCCTTACCACCTTTCTTAAGCAGTGGCACCACATCAGCCAACCTCCAGTCTTCCGGCACCTCACCTGTGACTATCAATGATACAAATATCTCAGTAAGAGGCCTAGCAATCACTTCCCTAGCTCCCCACGGAGTTCTAGGGTACACCTGATCAGGTCCTGGGGATTTATCCACTTTTATGCGTTTCAAGACCGCCAGCACTTCCTCCTGTGTAATTTTTCAAGATGTCACCATCTATTTCCCTACATACTATATCTTCCATGTCCTTTTCCACAATAAATACTGATGCAAAATTGGCCTGAGCTACGAGGCAAACTGCTTGACAGCATGTTTTGACTGGCTCCTGACCAAATGTCCATGACTTCTGAGGAGCCAGTTCAGCAAAGAACCACCCAAATGGCAAAAAGAAAGCATTAAAAAAAAACTCTCTCTCTCTCTCTCTCTCCTTTGTAAAGGTACTCAAAAGCATCCAATCACATCTAGTTGAATTCTACTTACCTTTCTCTGAAAGAAAACCCTGTTGAAGGAGAAATAAAACTCCTTCAGAGAACAGTGAGAGGTCAAATTCTCAACGAGTGAATGAAAGAGAGTGTTGGTATCAATAGCAAAACTGAAAGAAACAACTCGTGCAATCTTGTGGTCCTATTGAACTGTGGCTGATTTCTTTTTACCTTTTTCCACCTTTAATATCCATGTCTCGTCTGCCTTTGTGAGTTTGTATGTTTGTGAATGGGGAGGGGGATCTTAAAAAAGTAGAGATTAAGTTAGTGCTATAAGTGAGCAATTCATATTTCTTAATTGTCATTGGTTAAAGGCAGTTAAGTCATAATAAACTTTGACAAAGGATCAGTTAGACTCGAAACAGCAGCTCTTTTCTCTCCTTACAGATGCTGCCAGACCTGCTGAGACTTGCCAGCATTTTCTCTTTTGAATTCATAATAAACAGTCATTTTCTTGTTCAGTCCGGAAACCTAGTCAGCATTCACTTTTAACCTGAGTTCTTCAGTCAGGTAATTCGGGACTTTGGATAATTTGACTGAATTTTTTTCACATTGGTGACAATTCCAGGAACACTGATTTTCAGCACACTACCTCAGCCATTTGTGGCACTTCTGGTTACTGGTTTTGGCACTTGCCAAAGTAAATATTTTTCCTCTCTCAAAGGGTCTTATATCAGTTTGAAAATCATTATTAGGTAATCACTTAACATTCTCTGCTCCAAGGAGAACAGTTCTAACTTTTCCAATTTTTCATTATAACTCATGAGCCCTCATCACTGTAACATCTTGATAAAGGCTCAAAAGTAACACATTCCCATAGACCCATTTTCCAGCTAAAGCTAACATCTTCATCAGGGAAGGAGAGAAATTTGAAAAGCAATGTTAGTGTTACCCTCTCAGGTGTAATCTGTAGCGGGTATAAAGGGAGTTGAAGTTCAGATCAGATTGACTGTCCTCTGCCTGTTCTTGTTTAAATAAAGAACATTCTGAGTCTGCTGTAACCATCTGATCTGTTCCCCTACAGGCTTTGGAAATGTGTCGTGTCACAGCCATGCATGTGGAGTCCATGCTGCTGGCTCGAGAGAAGAGGCTGACCCTCCCACCGAGTGAGATTACCTTGCTGTGATTGACACTAATCATTGCGCAATTGCACCCATTGTTGAAGGAACTGATACTGGAACTGTCAGACTCACTATTTCATCACAAGCTGCGAGACCATAGATAAAGATGCTACCTGCTACCAATTGATACATTGGAAGGAACCAGATACAAAACCATAAGACCATAAGACATAGGAGTGGAAGCAAGGCCGTTCGGCCCATCAAGTCCACTCCGCCATTTAATCATGGCCGATAGGCGTTTCAATTCCACTTACCCATACACTCCGCACAGCCCTTACTTCCTTGCGAGATCAAGAATTTATCAATCTCTGCCTTTAAGATATTTAACGTCCCGGCCTCAACTGTGCTCCGCTACAACGAATTCCACAGGCCCACCAATCTCTGGCTGAAGAACTGTCTCCTCATTTCCATTCTAAATGGATCCTCTCTACTTTTAAGGCTTTGCCCATGGATCCTAGTCTCCCCGCCCAATGGAAACAAGTTCCCAGCATCCACCCTTTCTAAGCCATGCATTATCTTGTCAATTTCTATTAGATCTCCTCTCAACCTTCTGAACTCTAATGAATACAATCCCAGGATCCTCAGCCAATCATCATATGTTAGGCATACCATTCCAGGGATCATCCATGTGAATCTCTGCTGGACATGCTCCAGTGCCAGTATACCCTTCCTGAGGTAAGGCCCAAAATTGAACACAGTATTTTAAATGGGGCCTAACTAGAGCTTTATAAAGTTTCAGAAGCACGTCGCTGCTTTTACATTCCAATCCTTTTGGGATAAATGACAATATAAAACATAGACTGACGTGTACTATTTAGTGATCATCTAACAAGCTGATAAACCCATACAGGTAGAGCTTCTGTTTGATAACAGAGCTAGCTTCCTGAAAAAACACCAAATGAAAGTGCTTGTAAACCCTTGTGGTATCCCAGCCTGTTATTGGCCACTATTATGTCACCATTCTAGCCATGGATATGAGATTCCCCAACTGTACACAAGACTATTGCTGAAGTCAGCCACATGGCTTCAACCAGTTAAATAGCTCAGGACATGGCTTCAACCAGCTTAACTAGCTAAGAACAATCTCCCATTGAAGCTCACTACCTGAAGGAAACATGTCCCAGTCAGTAAGTATGTAAATCAGCAACAGTATAACAATGCTACAGATCTTCAATTATGGCAGCTCAGTGGTGGCTCCCGGGACATGGATTTGATTCCAGCCTAGGATGACTGTCTTTGTGGAGTTAGCACATTCTCCCCTTGTCTGTGTGGGTTTCCTCCGGGTGCTCTGGTTTCCTCCCACTGTCCAAAGATGTGCAGATTAGGCGAATTGGTCATGCTAAATTGCCCACAGTGTTTAGGGGTGTGTAGGTTCGGTGCATTAGTCATGGGAAATATAGAGTAACAGAGTAGGGGAACGGGTCTGGGTGGGATGCTTTTCGGAGGGTCAGTATGGACTTGTTGGGCCGAATGGCCTATTCCCACACTGTAGGGATTCTATGATTCTATTGGTAAACATTTGAGTTCATTCCAACTACTTAGCAGAATCAGCTAAGACTCATTCTCCATTAATACCCTTCTTAATCCGGTCGGCAGGCACTTACATTGCAACATGGACTTCCTTATTCCTTGCTCATATGGGCACACCCATTTTGTTTCCTTTAGCTTGCAGTTGCAGTTATTATTTTTATTGAATATAATTTCCAATTTTATTAATCCAGTACTAGATATAACATTCCATTAGCTTTTGAGATTGTTTTCTGCAACTCTTCCTGAAGCTTTAAAAATCTTATGTACTTGCCTCACTATATTTCTTTGGACCTGCACTGTCTGCAGCTTTTTAGCATTCATAAAGTACTCACAGCCTTTGAATAAAGTACTCTGTTTTATATTTTTTAGGAACATAGGAACAGGAGGCAGCCATTCAGCCTCTTCACCACCTAATACAATCGTGACCAATCATCCACTTCAATGCCTTTTTCCAACACTATCCACATATCCCTTTGTGTCATTACAGATTGAACCTCCACAGATGTCTGAGATTGAGAATTCCAAAGATTTAAAATTCCCTGAGTAAAATATTCCTTATTCTGACTCCTAATCCTTATTTTAAAATCGTGTCTCCTGCTTCTAAGCTCCCCAACTAGAGGAAACATTATACCTGCATTTACTCTGTCTGACCCTCTAAATAGCCTGTCAGATTTAATGAGTTCACCTTTCTTTCTTTAGTGAATACAGGCCTACTTTCTCCAATCTCTCTTCATAGGACAGTCCTACCAACCTGGGAACAAATCTGGTGAACGTTCATTGCATTCTCTTTATAGTAGTAATATCCTTCCTGAGGTAAAGGAACCAAAACTGAACACAGTACTCCTAAGTACAATATAAGGTTCTGTACAATAGATGCAAGACTTCACTACTCTTGTACTCAAATTCTTTTGCGATCTAAAGTAGATGACCTAATGTTTGGCTACAATGAAATCTATTTGCCAGTCCTGCCCATTCAGGTAATCTGTTAATAGCTTCCTAATTTTTCAATTGTATCAATACTGTTTAAGGAGGTTTTGTAATGCAGTGAGTAGTCTCTGAAAACTCTGGATTCTAGTCTCATCACAGGACTTGGGGACCAAGGAAGGTGTATTCACAATGCAGCCAAACAGGTTGATCACTGACCTGCAAATCCTTCCAACTCCTGTGAATACTGTAGATGGTGGTGAATGAGAGATTCCAGTTCAGCTGTGTGATGGAATGAAAGTCTCTACCATTACTATCCATAGCTCCAGACTACAACAAGCATGTAAAAGTCTCTGTTGCCTCAGTAACTCAGACTGCCCGAGTGATATGTAACACACAGCTACACTGTTTAAAAAGTTCTTATCAAAATTTGCCAGTGACACAAAGCTATGTGTCTTTCCATCCGATTGCCTAGATCACAAAGAGGTACGATGAATAGGCAAAGCATCAACACACATCTATGTAGGATAGTTGTAATTTTGCTTATTTTAAAGTGGCTCTGATATCATTAATAATTACCATAATTAAGGGAACAATCCTGTCATCACAATTCCTATATGTCACTGACAGTGTATTTTCTCACACCTTTAGCAAAGGAAAGCAGACAGCATTCTTTTTTAACACAAACCCCTCTAAATCTTGCACTCAAAGATCACACAGACAAAATATTTAAATATTATTGTTGAACTTTGTATTGTTAGAATTTCTTCAACTGTCAAATTGATGTGGTGAAAAGTGCAATAAATACAAACTCTCTTTAAAAGAGAAATTTTGAAAATATTCAATACTGTTGGATATCATTTTGCAATCTTTGTTTATGAGCTGTTGTATCTGTATATTTGCATCCAGTTTTTTAAGAACTGTAGGAATTTTGATGCTTGTATTTATTCAGTAAATGTTATATATTTTTATAAAACTATAATTGGATCAGCTGTTTTATTCATTTCTGCTGTTTCTCTTTGAGAACATAATTTCTTACAATGTTTTTATTGCCCTTTTCCTTCAGAAATCCTTCATTTCCAACCATTGAGTTAATTGATCTTTTGGTATGTTAATTTGAAATATTTTTTCTTAATTGTTTAAATATTAATATTTCCCTTTTCACCATTTTTTTAAAGTTCTGTTCTTTGTGTGTTCGGCCCGATTATCCCAACACCCGTTCCACAATTTCCAGAAACAAAAACAGAAATTACTGGAAAATCTCAACAGGTCTGGCAGCATGTGTGCAAAGTAGTAAGCGTTTTGGATCCCAGTTCTGAAGAAGGGTCATTGGACCCGAGACATTAACTCAGATTCCTCTCGACAGATGCTGCCAAACCTAAGTTTTTCTGGAAATTTCTGCTTTTGTTTCTGATTTCCAACATCCGCAGTTCTTTCAGGTATTTTCACTCATACTTTCCAGAAGCATTTCCTTGTTTCAGATATCTATCGCCTTAAAATAAAGAAAAAAAATGTGAATACCATGTGATTCTTCACGGAATGATGAATTTCTTTGATTACATTGCTCAGTTTCCTACGTTGCTGCATATAGGGAGTGGAGACCAAATGGTCAGCTTCTGTTCATATAATTGTGCCTCGACGGTGGCATGGTCTCTTACAAGGAAAGTAGAACCATACAATGGTTACAACACCAAAGGAGGGCATTCAGCCAACTCTGTTCATGCCAGACCATTGCTAGAGCAACTCAGTTAGTCTCATTCCTCATCCTTTCCTCACCTTGCCTGCTTTTATTTTTCTCATCAGATTATTAAGTCCTATTTGAGACTAACCCTGCCTTCATTCGTCAACATTACATTCCAGGTCGTAACTCTTACTGCATAATAAAGGGTTTTTTTCTCATGTTGCTTCTGATCCGTTTGCCAACCACTTAAAATCAATGTTCTTCCATTTAAAAAAAGGTTTCTCCCGATTTACTCTGGCCCCGCTTGACTTTGAATACCTCAATCAAATCTTCTCTCACTGTTTTCTGAAGGAGCACCCAGTTTTCCCTGATCTATCCTTGAAATTGAAGTCCCTTATCCCAGAAACATTCTCACTCTGCATTGTCTTTCACATCCTTCCTAAACTTGGAGGTGCCAGTATTGGACTGGGGTAGACAAAGTTAAAAGTACTTCCAAATAAACCTGTTGGACTATAATCTGGTGTTGTGCGAGTTTTAACTTCATCCTTCCTAAACTAAGTTCTCCTGAAGTTTATCACTATCCTTCTCAACATTCGCAACATTCTCAAGTTCTGTGTGATCTTCACATTTAGAATTGTGCCATATTCACCCAAGTCTGCATCATTAATGCATATCATGAAAAATAGTGGTATTATTACTGACTCTGGAGAACACCACTATTTATCTTACTCCAGTGAAGGAAAAGAGTACCAACAATAGGAATTCTTATGTACAGGACATGTTTCAGAATTTTAAACAGGTTGAAATCTGTTACTGAGAGGGAAAATGTAGAGCACATATTTTAAACCACATTCTGTTTACATTTTACAAAAATTCAAGTAGAAAAATTTTATTCAATCATGCAATGTGTTGAAATGATATTGGCATCTTGGGGAACATACAGCATAGATTCACCATAATGATGCAAAGAGAGATTATTTCATCTGGCTAGAAAGATATGCTATTACTTTTGGAATGATGTCCCATTAAAAGATCAGCATGCAAATGAGCAGAGAACCATATGACCATAGGGCACAGGCTCCCATTCTGCAGCACTTGAGGGAAAAGCTATGTCTAGATATTATTCTGTATCAGATTTATGTGTGAATAAATTCACTGGAGATCTTCAAATAAATGGAATCCATGTATCTCATTTGTATTGGTTTCAATAATATGAATATGGAGCACAATTGGGTTTTTTTAAACTTCAAAAGCAACAGAAAGAGAAATAAGCTTTACAAGTTTGAAGGCCAAGTGAAGCAGTAGCAAACAAAATATAACATCAATACAAGAGGTTCCCACATTACAGAAAACAGACAAAAGTAAGATTTCGGAGTTGGCCAGGTTTGTGCAGGCAGACAGCTGAATCCAACCTGCCCCATCTTAAAATTATTTCAAATTTGAAGGGCCACTGGAAGTCAACCCATCATTGAACTAAGAAAAAAATACACCAAAATTTAAACAAAACAAAGTGGACTGATTCAAGAACAATGCAGAGGCAACACAAGTTCTAAAACAAATTTCAAAGCAAAAGCTAAAAAAACCTCAAAAGTACACAGAAACTTACATGTTAAATATAAAAAGTGAAAAGACAAAAGAACAGAAAAATGGGCACCAAATCTCCAGTATAAATTGGAAATCCATTGATGTACTATCTGAGTTCAAGCTTTTTAAACAAAGAATACTGCTATTCTTCAAAGTCTAAGCAGCTCTGATGACCCTTAAATAAGGTGTGAAAATGCTCATGTGGAAATGAGAGGTTATACAGTGTCAATGCCACAGGCTTATCTCAAGAGCACCGGAATGATCCATCAAAGAAATAGAATGTGTTAGATGATCAACTACATGTAAGAGTCAATTTTTGAATTTATTATTTAGATTTGACACTGTACAGCCAAAAGCAATAAACATCAATCAATAAATGTGTTAGTAGTTATTGTAATAAGGGCAAACGTGCAACTTTTCAAAGGGCGAACTGTCAGAACAGATAATGGAGTTGGTGATTGTCTCAATTTTAAAAATTCATTTTAAAAAAATCACAGCATTGATTCAATACTGGCAGAAGATACAAGGCCATTTCATTGGAACAACAGTACCTGACAGCATAGACACTACTAAAAAAACTAAGTTGTGTGGCAAATATGGTCAATTGCACTTACCACAAAGCTGTCCTGCATTTCAAGGTCTGTGTAACATGTGTGATACTAAACTACACTGGGCCCACTTATGCATGAAATCTAACTCCAAAGATGCAGCCAGAGACCATAAAAGGCAGAAGCAGCCTGATAAAATGTGTATCGACAGCAGCAAGGAATGCGTCAGAGACTTATACAAATATTAGCCGATACACAAAATTCATATTAAAACAGACTTCAGTCAAGACCCAGAGTAGAAAAATTTTCATTCAGGATTGGATTGGGTTTCCATAGAATCAAAGTACAAAAGTAGCTCTTTGGCCCATTGAGTCTGCACCAGAAAATAGTACTCTAAAACGACATTAGTCCCACTTTCCAAAACATGGCCCAAAGCCTAGAATGTTATGCCACATCAAATGTTCTTCCAAGTACTTTTCAAGGGTTGTGAGGTTTTCCACTTGCACTTCCTCCCAGGGTGTACAAGTTCCCAGTCCCCTCTGGGTGAAAAACTCTTCAAGTCCCCTGAACCTCTGCATTTCACCTTAGAATTATGTCCCCTTCTTACAGACCCTTCAACTAAGGGGAACAGTTGCTTTCTATCCACCCTGTCCATGCCCCTCATAACCTTACCTCAGGAGGTTCCCTGTCAGTGTTCTTTGCTCTAAAGACAACTAGCTGAACTAAACTGTCTTCATAGCTAAACTATTCCATCCCAGGCAACATCCTAGTGAATCTCCTCTGCACCCCTTGCAGTGCAATCACATCCCTCTTATAGTCTGGTGACCAGAACTGTACATAGCACTCCATCTGTGGCCTAACTCTTCATAGCTCCCAACATGACCTCCCTGCTCTTATAATATATGCCATGATTGATAAAGATGTGTCCCATTTGCCTTCTTCATGACCTTATTAACTTCTCCTGCACTTTCAGGGATCTATCAACAAGAATCCCAAGATCCCTCTGTTCCTCACAGCTTTCTAGTGTTCTGCAAATTATCCAGTACTCCCATGGCTTGTTACTTCTTTCAAACCTCACACTTATCAGGGTTAAATTCCTGATATGCTCATCTGACTAATCCATTTATATCCTCCTGTAACTTAATACCTTCTGTGCTGTCAACCACCTGGCCAATCTTCACGTCATCTCCAAACTCACTTATCATCCCCCTCACACTTGATTCTAGATCGAATATGAGGAAGCATTCACTTGTGTGATCTACAAAATTAATATTAATACATTCCTGTATGAGATCTTGTTCATAAGTATGAGTGTTCGTAAATCCAACTTTTGTATATTGTGGACCACCTGTATGTACATCACAAATAAGGGACCCAGCACTGATCTGTATGGTACACCATTGGGCACTGGACTCTCTCATACAAACAGCCTTCCACCAAAACCACCTGTCTGCTGCCACAAATCAAATTTTGGATCCAACGTGCCAAGCTCCCCTGCTTTTACCTTCTTTATCCCCATGTGGGACTTTGTCAAAGAATTTGCTGAAATTTATAAACTATATCAACTCCACTACCCTCATTTCCAGACCTGGTCACCTTCTTGAAAAATGTAAACACATTTGTTAGGTATGACCTTCCTCTGACAAAGCTATACTGACTATCAGTGATCTAACCTTGCCTCTCCAAGTGGAAGTTAATTTTTTCCTTCAGAGCTAAACCTGATAACGTGGATGTAACACATTTTGCAGAAGTCAAATAACTAAAAACTTTAGGCTGTAGATTTGATATCCAGACCCTCTCTCCCTCATAGCTCTACACACTGAGGGAAAAAACCCACCATTTCGACTGGGACAACATATCTATCCTGGGACTAGCTAAGCAAAGACATGCCAGAGAATTCCTAGAGGCCTGGCTAGGTAACATCATCAGTGGCGACCTCCAAGTGAAGCGAAGCTGTTGTCTCCTGCTTTCTATTTATATATTTGTCCCGGATGGGGTTCCTGGGGTTTGTGGTGATGTCATTTCCTGTTCGTTTTCTGAGGGGTTGATAGATGGTATCTAGATCTATGTGTTTGTTTATGGCGTTGCGGTTGGAGTGCCAGGCCTCTAGGAATTCTCTGACATGTCTTTGCTTAGCCTATCCCAGGATTGATATGTTGTCCCAGTCGAAATGGTGGGTTTTTTCCCTCAGTGTGTAGAGCTATGAGGGAGAGAGGGTCGTGGATATCAAACCTACAGCTCAGCGAGCAAACTTACACCCTAAACCTCAACCTGAGCTACAAACCTTCACAACCTTGCAACTAAAAACTTTTTTCTACAAGAAATACTTGCTCAAAGAAAAGTTTCAAATACACACTCAAAACAAAGATTAACACAGGAGTTAGTGAAAATACCTTACCAGTCTGAATTCCGAACGGTATGTACCAGGATCATTGGAAATCAATTGTACAAATCTAACTGCTAACTTAATTGCAGACAATGTATCACTAATATCCTACATTTGTACAGTAACAATGCAATATGGCAATAGCAATTAAGCATAGAAACCACAAATATTTTACTGGTAGACAGGAGCAGACAAGGATCATCAGTGTGTACGTCTCTCAAAACTGTGACTGTCCATAAAATTATCAAAACCTCATGGCAGCAGAAGCATCCAAGAATACTCAATTTGATTCAGACCAGGATTTGTAACAACGTGCACACAGACACATTAGACCATAGGAAATTTCAGCAATGGTATCTTATATCTGTGAAAATGCAAATCTGTCAATTGACCTTCCCAGAAAGTGCAGCATTCATATACAGGTAAAATTTAAGCATCATTTGCCATTTAAATCACCACACAGACTGGTGTAGTTCAATTCTATGCATTCTAAAGAAGGACAACTGAACTGCTTCCTAAAGTGATGCTCTCACAAGATTCCAATACCAGAGGTACTTAATCCCCAATGCAGAGGATATAAATTCTTCTCCACGAGGAAAGCCAAGGATGGATTTAGCCAGTCCTCCTAACCAATGAATCTTAGAAATTTACTATCTTCAGAATACCATTTGATGTTCAAAATTTTTTTAGAAGTTGCATTCCTATTGCACTTCATATACCAGATGTCGGCAAGCAACTGACAGCCAATTAAGGTACTTTGAAATGTAGTCACTTATGAATGTGGGAAATGTGGCAGCCAAATGGAACACAGCAAGCTCCCACAAACAGCAACAGATAATTGATTATTTGATGTTGACTGAGGAATAATTATTTGGACACAGGAATTAACTCTCCTGTTCCTCTAGCAGGTGACAGATAATATAGAACTCTCACTGACACAGAACCTCAGGAAAATCCCATACCGGCTACTGGAATCCTTTGAAATTCAATAGCATTACCATTGCTGAGTCCCCCATTATCAACTTCCTGGGGGATTATCATTAAGAGAAAAATGAAATACTGCAGCTTCAACAGCAGGTCAGAGGCTAGGAATCGTGAAGCAAGGAACTCAAGTCTTGACTCTACCAAGTCTGTCCACAATCTACAAAGTACAAGTCAGGAATATGTAGAATACTCCCCATTTGCCTGGATAATGCAACTCTAACAACACTCAAGAAGCTTGACATCATCCAAGACAAAGCTGCCACTTGATTAGCACAACATCCACAAACATTCACATCTACCACCACCAATACAAGAGTACTGCAAGAATGTTTTTTTAGATATATAAGGGAGTTGCAAGCATGGACCTTGGACTGCTGGAAAATGAGAGTGGAGAAGCAGTAATAGGGAACAAAGAAACTGAATAGGTACACAGTGGAAGACATCAGGAGCATACCAGAACTTCAAGACAGTCAGAATGACAGAGGTGAGTATGGTGACCATCACGAAGGAGAAGCTGAAAGATTTGAAAGTGGATAAAACACCCAGACCAAATGGAATACACCCAGAGTTCTGAAGGAGATAGCTTAGGAGATTGTAGAGGCTTTGGTATTGATATTTCAAGAATTACTAGAGTCAGGCCTGGGTCCCAGAAGACATGAAAATGGCTAATCTAACACCCCTATTTAAGAAGGAAGGGAGGCAGAAGACAGGAAACTATAGTCCAGTTAGCCTGATCTTAGTTATTGGTAATATTTTAGAGGCCATTGTTAAGGATGAGATTGCAGAGTACTTGGAAGTGCATGCTAAATTGGGCCGAGTCAGCACGGCTTCATCAAAGGGAGCTCATGCCTGACAAATCTGCTTTGATTCTTTGAGGAGATAATGAGCAGGTTAGACAAAGGTGAGTCAGTGGAGTGATATATATTAGGATTTCCAAAAGGCCTTGACAAGGTGCCACACAGGAGGCAGCTAAATAGGATAAGACACCGTGGCATTGGGGGTAAGGTACTGGCATTGATAGATGTTTGGCTGACTAGCAGAAGGTAAAGAGTAGGGATAAAAGTGTGACAACTGATAACTAGTGGAGTAACGAAAGCACTTGGACAGGCTAGGAGAGTGGGCAAAGAAGTGGCAAATGGAATACAATGTGGTAAAGTGTGACATTGTGCACTTTGGTAGAAAATATACATGTAGACTATATTCAAAACAGGGAAAGGCTTCAGAAATCTGAAGCACAATGGGACTAGGGAGTCCTAGTTCAGGAATTTCTTAAGGTTAACATGCAGGTTCAGATGGTAGTTAGGAAGGCAAATGCAATGTTAACATTCATTTCAAGAGGGCTAGAATACAAGAACAAAGATGTACTGCTGAGGCTGTATAAGGCTTTGATCAGATCACATTTGGAATATTGTGAGCAATTTTGGGCTCCATGTTAAAGGAAGAATTGCCTTGCCTCAGAGGGGTCAAGATGAGTTTTACAAGAATTGTCCTGGGAATGAAGAGTGTGTTGTAAGAGGAGCGATTAAAAGCTTTGGGTCTGTACTCAGAGTGTAGATTAGAAGGATGAGGGGGATCTCATTGAAACATACAGAATACTGAAGGCATTGATAGAGTGAACATGGAAATGATGTTTCCACTAGTCGGAGAGACTAGGACCAGAGGGCACAGCCTCAGACTGAAGGGATGGCCCTTTAGAACTAAGGTGAGAAGGAATTTCTTCAGCCAGAAGGTGACTAATCTGGGGAATTCGCTGTGAAGTCCAAGTTATTGAGTGTATTTAAGACTGGTAGATAAGCTGATTGGTAAAGGGATCAAGGGTTACGGGGAAAAGGCAGAGGAATAGGGTTGAGAAACACATATCAGCCATGATCAAATGATGAAGCTGACTTAATGGGCCAATTGGCTTAATTCTACTTCTGTATCTTATGGATATTCAATGGCAGCAATGTGTACCATATACAAGATGAACAGTGACATTCACCCAGGTTCTGCAGACAGCACCTTTCAAACACACAACCACTACCATATAAAGGAACAAGGGTAGCATATACATGGGAACACCACCACAAGTTTCTTTTTAAACCACACACAATTCTGATTCAAAATGTATTGCTGTTCGTTTAGTGTCACTGGTTCAAATTCCTGGAACTCTCTCCCTAACAGCATTGTGGGTCTATCTACATCAAATAAACTTCTGTAGTTCAAGAAGGCAACTCACCACCACATTCTCAAGAGCAACTAAGGATGGATGTAAGATACTCTTAGAGTAAAACTGAGTTTACTTCAGGCACTCTGTTCTGCTTGCCTCTAGGTCTAATGGTCTGGTTATTGTTGCCACCAGATTGTAAGATTGGAACTTCACTCAGATGAAGATACAAGAAATGGTAAAAAAGGACATCTCTGGAATCTTATGGATGAAACTTATCTGACTTCATTAATGCTTCTTATGCACATGCCTAGTAGCTGTTCTTTCAATAAATGTACAGTTACTTCACAATATACAAACTTATTACAAGCACACATCTTGATGGGGACCTCATGGTTCACTACAAACATCACCTACTCCAATCTAGCAACTAACATAAGTGCTGATGTCCCAGATTTCAACTTTCCTTAATTCAGTCCTAAATGGCATGCCCTCATTCTAAGACTGTCCTCAAAGAAAATAAACTGCATAATTATTTGAAGCTGAGAATGTTTACATGTGGAGAGAGCAGCAGGATTGAGCAGTGATACATTGTAATGTCAGTTCAGACACAATACTCTGAATTGCCTCCCATGCGAGAAATGTGTATTCTTTTTTCAAAAATCAACCTATTCAGAAATGTTATTACACACTTCAGGAACTGATGAGACTTGAAACCAGACCTTTGGTCCAGAGATAGGGACACTGCATCAAAAGTGCCCCTTTCTCACCCCTCTCACCAATTACCCAGGTATTTTTCTTTTTGTATATCCAGAAGTGCATCACAATCAAATGAGGTTTCCACCACCAAATCACTGTGACTTCTTTTTTTGTTTTTAACTATTAAAAATCAGTAACAACTTGTACTGCCAATTAGAAATTTACATGCAAAGCCCATTATGGGCAATGGAAACGATCACAGTAAGCGGAGTGAAAGCAATTGGGAGAGCCGAAAGGAACTAATGGGTGGCATGATGGCACAGTGGTTAGCACTGCTGCCTCACAGCACCAGAGACCCGGGTTCAATTCCCACCTCAGGCAACTGTCTGTGTGGAGTTTGCACATTCTCCCCGTGTCTGCGTGGGTTTCCTCCCACAGTCCAAAAATGTGCAGGTTAGGTGAATTGGCCATGCTAAATTGCCCATAGTGTTAGGTGAAAGGGTAAATGTGGGGAATGGGTCTGGGTAGGTTGCACTTTGGCAGGTCGGTGTGGACTTGTTGTGCCAAAGGGCCTGTTTCCACACCGTGAGTAATCTAATCTAATCTTTAAAAAAAGCTGAAAGGGGAAATAAAGCAATGTAAACCACCATCATGCCCACCTGCTTACAGCTAGCCTGGTCAGGCCCAGGAATAGATCCACAAGGAGGTCCTCTGATCTGCCCATAACCATCTACCATAGGCCCAAAAATCAGGAAAGTGC
This sequence comes from Chiloscyllium plagiosum, assembly GCF_004010195.1. Taxonomy (NCBI): domain Eukaryota; kingdom Metazoa; phylum Chordata; class Chondrichthyes; order Orectolobiformes; family Hemiscylliidae; genus Chiloscyllium; species Chiloscyllium plagiosum. The sequence continues at coordinate 29,378,214 of NC_057730.1, forward strand.
AGCCAAAACCACTTTTTACTTAAAAAAATGCAGATGTCCAAAACAAAGATATATATGGTCCATGGATTCCATTGTGCCACAATGGGAGTCTGTGAAACCCGTGCAATCTGCGATTATAAAGGACTCTATGCAACAGCCTAATGGAAAATTGGAGGAGTCCAGCATAGAGAGCCCTCCACTGAGGATCTCCACTGCCCAGCAGCAAATAAATTTGCCCAGGAGTGTCCAGGCAGCAGATGAAGGAGTCAAGCTGGATGTTGTGCAGCAGCAGCTTGGACACAAGAAGGCTCTTAACACAAAGGCAAAGAAACACACTATGCATACTCAAGAGGCAGCTCAGATTATGGGGCACAGATTCCTGAGGAAAGTTCAGCACCTTGGGACATGTGAAATTCCATCCAAGCAGGGGTACACACAGGTGAGATTCCTCCACACGCCAGAGCATCCTTCAACTGGTGTGCAACATCAAGTCTGAGTACAATCATTTTTAAACAATGGATGACACCAGCTGTGAACTGCGCATCGCTGCCCTGCTTGCCAATTCCTGCAGCAGCACTCAATCTAGGCCTCTGCCACCCAGCAGGTCCCTGTGGCCATTGCCCAACTCTCTGCCAGCCACACGAACCTGTGATGACAGAGGTGGGGATTACTGAGCAGCTCTCCGGCAATAACCCTGATGGCGGAGAAATCCAACCCGAGTCAACCATGTTCCAGACATTGATTTGGTTCTGGTAAAAGTCCTGAGGGAAACCTGAGGACTCAGGAGCTGTGTGTCATTGTTGAGCTCATGCATCCGGTGAAAGAAGTAGTATGTATTTTTTTCTAACCAACTTGTTCTGATGTGAATCTAGGTCTCCTGTTCCAGGGGTAATGTCATTACCATTACCCCACAAGAAAACCACAGATTTGTGTTTATTATAAAGACATGTTGTGAATGTTTAAAAACTTAGCCCAGTTGGGAATGTTATATAATGGTAAATGGAATTGCAGAAAGTTGGTAATTGGATAAATCTTTACCATGGGGTATTGATTAGTCTAATTGACCTCTGACCTGAGGTTGGAGCTAGCGCTCGCGTCACGTACTGCTTTTCTAGAAGTTTTCTCTGCGCTTGGAGCGAAATTCGTTATTTACATTGCGATGCAAGGACCATCCACCCTCCTCACCTCCCACTTATAAACAGCTGGTAGTAAATCAACCTGAAATAAATAAATGTCATTCTCAGCCTGGATCATTTTACAGGCAAAAGCAAGGGCAGCGAACGGCTACGATGAAGCCCAATAACAGTCCCACCAGATCGGTAGCCAACGTTCATTAATGCTCCTGATTGACAGGCGGAAGCGCCTTTAGACATCGGGTATAGCAGCTCTTGCAGCCCAAAACGCGGCTTTGAACCAATCACAGCCATCAGTGGGCGGAACATCCGGCATGAGGTTACGATGACGCGATAGCGTGCTGGGAGGCAACTGCAGGCTGTACGGGAGAGCGTTGGCGGACGATAGTCATTGCAAAGATCATCCACAAAGAACAGCGGCTTGTACTTTTCTCAGGCGATGGTTGCGTACTGCTTCTTCAGAGAAGGCTGACGGAAGATGAATCATTTATTAAGGTTTTTAAATACCTGAGCTGCGTTCGTTATCGTCCAGTCGCTGTTGAGCATGCGCAACGAAACTAGAGCCTGGAACTGAACGCGCGTCGTGGAGAGCATGCTCAGTGGCTCATTGTTGACAATTACTTGCCCCTCATTCTCTAACCCCGCCCCTTGCTTATTAACCCCGCCCCTTCACCGGCCAAGATGGCGGCGGGTGGCTACGCAGACTTGAGGGAGAAGCTTCAGTCGCCTCACCGCGAAAAGCAGCGGGCGACATCGGCGCCTTACAATGGCCGCAAGCGGAAACTCGAGGCGGAGGCGGGGGAGGCCGGCCTGCCAGGACTTTGCGGCGGCGCCGACGAGTACGAGCACAGCAAATACCATAGCGATTACGACGACGAACGGCAAGGAGAAGCCCGGCGCGTGAAGCAGGGTATCCGCCAGGTGCGGCTTTTCACTGCCGACCAGTGTACCCAGATCGAGACACAAATCGACGACGTGGTTTCCCGGGCCGAGAAGGGCATTTACCGCGACCACACGGTGGACAGGGCCCCTTTGCGGAACAAATACTTCTTCGGGGAAGGCTACACCTACGGCTCGCAGTTGGAAAAGCGAGGACCTGGCCAGGAGCGCCTCTATCCCAAGGGAGACGTGGACGACATCCCTGAGTGGGTCCACGACCTGGTCATCAAGAAACTGGTGGATCACCGGATTATCCCTGAAGGCTTCGTCAATAGTGCCGTCATCAATGACTATCAGCCGGGTGGCTGCATCGTCTCCCACGTGGATCCCATCCACATTTTCGAAAGGCCCATCGTTTCCGTTTCCTTCTTCAGCGACTCGGCACTCTGCTTCGGCTGCAAGTTCCAATTTAAGCCCATTCGGGTATCAGAGCCGGTTTACTATTTACCTGTCCGGAGAGGGAGTGTCACTGTGCTTAGGTAAGTGGCAAATGGATATGTGGCACTTCTAATGCGTTTCAATCGTGTAATTTTCACAAAGTTGCGACAGTCTTTGCCGTCGTTGGAGAGGTGGGAGTAAGTGAGAAAGATGTCAACGCTATCCTTTGTGCCAAAAACGATCCAATTTCTATAGCGTAGATTTTTGGCTGCTTCCTAGTAGGAAGATTTAGGACTTCACATTAGAGCTATTATTCTTAAGATAACGTACAGAACGAAGCCTTTTGAAATTGGTTTGTAATTTATCTGACTCCTTCCCCTTTCCCTTTTATTCAATGATGCTTATTTTATCACTGGCTGAATTCATTTGGATTTGTAAAGATATATCTTATCTAATAAAATCTAATTGAATGTTGAGAGACAGGTGATGTAGTGTATGGCTTTTAATGAAGTTGATACATTGCAGTGACCTTTTTATATTGGTTAGGACATTGGAATGACCCAAGAGTAGGCCACTTGGGACAGAAGCTGGAATATACGACTTGCACTGGTAGAGCTTATTTCTGCAGTTAACCAATGCAATCTCGATAATTTGAAATCTGAGACTGAGATTTTTGCAAGTTGTTCAGTTACAGATCAGCAATGATCTTATTGAATCAGACACCAAAGGCTCAAGGAGCTGAGCACCCTGCTTCTGCTATTTAAAGTGGTATGGGATGTTCTCTGACCATGTAAAGCATGTATTTATGTATCTAAGTCCCTTTTAAATCTAGGTCAAATATGTTTTTATGTATTCCAGATTGAGTCAAAGAGAGAATAGGAAGGGTTTGGATGGATTTGGACTGGGTGCTGGCAGGTGTGGACTAGATTGGGTTGGGATATCTGGTTGGCATGGACAGGTTGGACCAAAGGGGCTGTACATCTGACTCTAAAACAATTAGTCTGAGGGAAATGGGTGGATTACTCTTCAGAGGGTCGGTGTGGACTAGTTGGGCCGAAGGGCCTGTTTCCACGCTGTAGGGAATCCAATCTAATCTTAAAAACACTCTCTTCTGGTTAGTTTGAAAATTATTAAATCCAGCCTCCTGAAATGGGGATTTTCTTGACAGAATAAGAAGGTTTTATTTTCTGTCTAAACTTTTCAGTTTAGTAGGTTTATTCAGATTCAACATTTTCAAATAATGTTCAAGGCATTTGTTAGATTAGATTCCCTATAGTTCTCAATTTTGCATCTTTTGATTAAATTCTTCGGTCTTTATATTAAATATGTTTATTGTTTAAAGTAATGTATTCTTATCAACATGTGTATTTTTCTTGTTATAAATTACTTGGCTGCTAAATCTAACTATTCACAATTCCTTAAAAGCTTTAGTGGCTAGATTAGAGTATTTCATATTAAATGCTGTTTTTCAGAAAGTTTTGAGACTAACTTGGACTGAACCATAGTCCGAGGAATGACTCATTCTAGGATGTAATTATTTGAATAGACTGCATCCTAATTTTTTTGTTTTTAAAACCTTGTTTTTTTTTCTATTAAAGCATGTAGCTCATGAATTTAGAAATGAGATTAGGACTATATCTATCAAATATAATTTTTCTGTACATCAATCTTTGTAATGAGCAACATTTATATATAGGTAGCTAGTGGTGTATGACACTATGGTAAGGCACCTCTTTTACAGCTCGAAAGGAAATTTTGAGTGGCTTTTGAAGACCAGCAACATTTAAACATGTATTAATTAGTTGACTGTTACAATCAATTCCTAGATTGTTATACTTTACCCACGTCCCTTCATTGGTAATTACATCCACTTAATACAGAAGCTTTAAACAGACATAAGTTCCTGGTTTGCTGTCAGTTGAGGTATTGGCTAATGTTTATTTTATCACTGTACTCTTGGTCTGTTAAGTTGAGACAATACCTTGCTTGACCAGTTCTCATGCTCGTCATTGATACTGAGCTCACAAGGAAAAGTAATTTAGGTGATTCATTATTACTCTTGTGTCTTGTTCCTATTGTGATTTGGCACCTTTTTTGAAGCCAGTTAGAACTATGCTGAAAGAGGAATTTGCGTGTATGACTTTTACAGTCCATATGCAGACCTTTGAGTGGGATTACCTCAAACCAGGAGACTTTGGTTGTCCTCTTCATATTCCTTCCATATAGAGAAAATATTTATTTATTCCATTCAGCCCTTCAAATTTAGGACTTGATAAAGATATAACTAAAATAGTCAGCGCTGGAAATCAGAAATTCTAAGTCCCCCACCCCCACCCTCTCAGCAGTACTTGACTTAGCTGTAGATTTCCAACATTTTCTTGAAGTTGGGTACAGATAACAGGATTTTGGCAGATTTCTGACAGCCATAATGATCAAGAATCTTTTTCAAGGTATGAAATAATACAGGCTAGATAATGAGAAACTATTTCCGCTGATTGGGGATTCTAAAACTAGGGAGCAGAATCTAAGAATTGGAGACAGACTGTTCAGGAGGGATGTTAGGAAGCACTTCTACATGCACAGGATGGAATTCTCTTCAAAATAAGGGTGCAGGTTCAGTTTCATTTAAATCTGAAATGGATACATTTTTGTTAAGCAAAGGTTTTCAGGAACGTGGTCCAACTGTAGATATGTGGAGTTAGGCCACTGGTCAGCCATGATTTCATTGGTGGAACCAGCTCAAGGGCGAAATGGCCACTCATGTTCCTGTAATGTGTAGAATTGTACATTGGCATCTGGAAGCCATCAGCTTGTATAGCACCAAGTGTTGGAGTAATGTTCAAGTGTGGTGCAGTGCCTGTTCTGAAATGGTGGTGGGGTTGGACTTTTGTACTCCGCCGTCGCCTCAAACAAATTATTGTTTGTGGAATATGTTTGAAACTCATTGGCATTGTCTGTCTGTTTTATTTCTGTTGCTAGCTAATCTGGATGATGCTGGAGCTAGTTATAGCCAGCCATTCTCATATGTCCAACCCAGAAATCTCTTCTGTCTACGGGCTGCAGGAAGCACTTCCTGCTGAGAGGGTGGGGTGACTTGGAATTTCCATCCACGCAGTTGTTCCTGCTTTGATTTTTCTGTGCACATGTGCCCATCACCAGGAAGTCCAATTCAGTAAGACAGCCAATCTGTTCTTTGTGTATTACCTTTTCTTCCCCTTTCTGCACACCACCACACAGATCCCTGCAATAGGAGCTAGTGTGTGTTCTGGAAATTCAATTCTTTGATATGTTTGGGAGATATGTATTACATTGTATGACAAAAAGACATATTTCAACATGTCCTTGAACAGCTTTATTAAAGTGCATTTAATCTGTAAAATTTGTATTCCTGCACATTTACTATATTCAAATATATTAAACATTTCAATAGTTAATGCAATATAATTGCATGAATACAGTAATGATCTACTGAGTTTTATTGGATATGTTCAGTGTGCTAACAGGCCACTTTAAGCTGAATTCATTGATACTTGGGGAGTGGGGTGGGGAATGCATTTTATGACCTTCTGGAGGGTTGAAATAAAACCAACAAACATGGCGAGTAGGTCAGACAGTATTTATTGAGGGCGCTAGCCACTTTGAAATTTCCAGAAGATTTCACACTAGAAATTAACTGATCTGTTTGGTGCAGAGATATTTCACTGACCTACTTAAAATTGCTGTAGAAATGTGGTAAATTGAAGTGGAAAAGTATTTTAGGAAAATGGTCAACTTCATTCCTATTTGAGATGTCTTGGTGAAGTTTGTGACACTGGTCCCTTTCCATGAATTAATTGAATTCCCAGTCCACGACACCTTTTTAATTTTGCAAAAATTGCGTTCACTTTAAAAACTTCATTTTGTCCTCATTCCATATTCGCATTCCACATTCCAACAACTCTGGACTGTTGTGCATTTCCCTCACCAATCCCCATTTCATCCTGCTGTTGGCAACCATGGCTTCAATCCCTTAAACCAAATGCTCTTCAATGCTTCCATTAACCACTCCTTTAGAATCTTCAAAACCTCAAACTGAGTTTTGTATTCTATCATATACTTTGATTCACTTGTCAGATTTTGGCCAGTTATGCTCCTGTGCAGCACCTTTGGAATGTGTTACTACATGAAAGATCATGTTTAGAAGTAAGTGGCCTTAAGTGATTAACTCTGTTTTCTGCACTCTGCCTTTTGAGTTCATTGTCACTCAGAGGCATGAAGATCTTCTTTAATATTAGCTTCCACATACTTAGAGCAAAAAGCAAAGCACTGTGGATTCTAGAAATCTTAAACAAATAGTGTTCAGGTTAAATAACACTGAGATGCAGTAACTTGATATTTCAAACCTTATAACCCTATATAAGCATCAGTTGGACTGGGTTGGACAAAGCTAAAAATCACAACACCAGGTTATAGTCGAACACAGTTATTTGTAAGTACAAGCTTTTGGAGTGCCGCTTCTTAGGTAGCTAGTGGGATGTAGCTTATGAATCTTATCCTCTATTGTCGAGTGTATGCTGGAAGAAAGGGACTGGTAGACATCAGGATGCAGGCTCTTTTCTTAATCTTTTGCTTTAATGGTTCATTAGTGTCTTCAAGGAAGAAAATTCCTTTCTTTACCTGATCTATCCTACATATGATTCCAGAACCACAGCAGATTAGTTCTTAACTGCACTTGGGCAATTAGGGATGGATAACAATTACTAGTGATGTGGAGGTGCTGATGTTGGACTGGGGCGGACAATGTCAGAAGTCACACGATACCAGGTTATAGTCCAACCTGTGTTTTTTTTTTAAATCACAAGTTTTTGGAACTGAGCTATTTCTTTGCACCTGAGGCAGGGACTGCACTTCAAAAGCTCGTGATTTCAAATAAACCGATTGGATGATAATCTGGTGTCGTGTGACTTCTGACTTTGGCCCAGCCAATGACAGCACATCCTGTGAAATTTTTTTAAGTCTTTCATTGGTTATTACTTGAAGATCTTGCTCATTGTGGTGTTTCGCAAATGCTTATTTCATGTAACTTGTAAAAAAAATTCTCATAACTTGTAGTTTTTTTAAATTTTAGGACCTATTAATAGGTACAAAATTGTTAATTTGTGATGAGTATCACAATATATGTATATACGATCAGGTGAGGTAGTAGTAGACTCCTGACTAATTTCAAACGTTTAGAGCCAGGCATGTATCATAGAATTTCAGACTTCAAAATAAAAAACAGCGGAGGCTGTTGGTACACTATTTGCTCAGATTTGAAAAAAGGTGAGAAAATGGGCTTTGGTGAATCTATGCTGGAACAATTGTCATTCAATGCATGAGCAATTTGAACTCCAGTTTGAAGTACAGTTTCAAAATTTATAGACTACTCCAAAATGGGGTTGGCAGTCAATAAAGAGGAGTGCAAAAAAGAGATGGAGAGTTCTCATTTTAGAAGAAAATTCCTGGAATTATACCACCACTGAAGTGTACTATCTCAGAGAATGGTTGAACAAACTGGGATTGTTTTCTCAGCCACCTCCTTTCAGAAGAGTGACCTGATGGAAGTCTGTTAGAAAATTCATGAGGAACTTTTTTTTTATCCAGAGAATGATGAGAATGCAGGATTCTTTACCACAAGGGATTGTTGAGGTGCCTAGTTAAAGTGGAACCTAGAAAAGTGAATGAAGAACAAAGGAATTGAAGAATAGGTTAACATGTTGGATGTTAAGCATGAAAAGAGACTAGTGTAGCATAAACACCAACGTAGAACTGTTTGGCTGAAAAGTCTGTGTGTGGGGTGTAAGTACTATGTGAGCAATGGAGAAACAATATTTAATTCCCAATCTCAATACCCGCATCGAAGTTTTGAAGCGGCAGAGTTAATCTGCAAGTGGAGGATGAGTGGGAGCTATTTGTTTCCACGGTCCTGCTGATTGTTAAATAGAATTGATCTACTTAAGTGGAGGTCTAGAATTTGAGTAGTTTTCTGTCTTAGCTGCACAGTGTGGCAGTTGTCAAAGATCTTAAATCCACTATATCCCATTTATTCAAATGCATGTAAAAGAGGCATTGACCATGTGTGTATTTCCAATTCTGGAGAAAATATCTTTTGTAATACAATCTCAACAATTTTCTATTGCTCCTCCGAAATCTTTGATCCGCAGAGTTGGCTTAATAGCGAGTTAAAACACCATACTATCGGTTCAAGGTAACTAGATACAAATAGTATTTACAAATCAATATTTCAATTCATTGGCTATTGTGCAATCTTTTGAAATTGGTGTGGAACTTGTAGATTTGTTTCGGGTTGCACCACGACCCAGTTTTGGTCACTTTCATTCTTCTTCACTGTTCTTGCCTTACCTTCAAGATGCTCCTTACCCATAAGCCACATATACATTTCAGTGCCTCCCTTGTCCTACTTTTGTTCACATACTGAATTCCCGCATTGGTGACTTTTGCATGCATGTAAACTTGCCTTGCCTTTCTCCCTTTCCTGAACTTCATCTACAAAAACGTAGACCCATATCCATTGCACTCTAAGCCTGCAGAGTTATTTGTGGATCTCAAAGCTCCATCTCTGTCTCCCTCCTATTAACAATTTACATGTTATCCTTTGATATCTGCAAGTTTTATTGTATGCTGATAATCTTATCAACATTCCTTTTTCACTGAAACCATTAACTTTATTGCTTTTATTGCACTCATCAGTTATCAGTCTGACACCTAGTCTTAGGTGTTGACAAAAATAAGTTTATGGTTCAATCTAACATTTGTGATTTCAGCCTTTTTATTTCCTACTCAGCTGTGCTGATGATGCACTGGCTTCATTTTGTCAGCTGTGTTGACATACATACTCAGCTTGGTGACTGCCTTCAATTTTTATACCAATTTAACTTGTAACATCTCATTTCATTTGCCAATGTAGTATTTATACTTACAAATGCCCTTTTCACCTGCTTCCATCTTTTACAGATTTCAAAAATTCCAGATTTCTGGTTTGCCGCCTTCTGGTTACGGTCTATTCTCAAATTTTCATTCAGTTCTCTAGATCCTTGTAACTCACTGAAACTACTTTAATATTCTTTTCTGAAGTTTGACATTTCTGTGCAATCCTACCCCATTTTATTTGGTTTAGGTCAGCTCTTTTGCCTCCTGAGTCACAAGGCTCCTGGCTCAAGTCCCATTCCAGGACTTTGTTTTTGGCAATTTGAAATCCACACTGTAGTCCTCCAACTCTAGTTTACTACCATACCATTAGATGTAGATTTCAGCAGCAGACTGCCTCATTCTCTCCAATACAGTATACAGTATACTGTGCCTTTTATATACTATACCTTTTCCTTTCAACTGCCTATGGTCCATTTTTAAAAAACTTAGTACCCTGTCTTAGTGTCTTCCCTTTTGCCCTCCCCACTATTAAAAATCTTTAAGTACCTGCTCTGCTTTGAAAATTACTTTGAAGCTGTAATATCCACAAACTGTTTGGTAAATGTGAATATCTTTCATATAATCGATGTTTCTCATTCCATATTCCAATCCCATTCTCCTGTATCCTTTTTATTCATTGCTGTTTCAACTACCTCTGTAACCTATTCTCAAACATTATCATGGTCTAGCTTTCTAGTACTTCTCTCATGTAAATTCCAGTCTCTCAAACTTCTGTATAGAATAAGAGTCTCCTATCATGTGTCCTAGATCTTTATTTCATTTCTCCTCTCTATGCGAAGCACACTGCAGCATTTCTTTAAATTCCGTGCAACGGGTAAGCATACACCATTGTTTGTGGTTGACACAGATTTGATTTTGATTTATTGCTGATTGTATCTATTTTAGGTATTGTCACTTAAGTGAAAATGCTCAAAAGTGTTAGCAAGTGTAGTTTATCCATTCAGGAGCTATTTTGATAACTTTTTTTTGGTTTTACTATCTTAAAATATTTGTTTAAATATTTGTTTCATTCACTTGACTGAAACTAATTAGACTTTAATTTGTTACATCTAGTGCAAAATGTATTCAAGCACTAGTTCTAGTCAGAAATGTTATATGATCTGACACTGTGTTCAGTTTTTTTTTGTATTGACTGCATTTCAACTTTGTAATTCTACAAATAAATTATAATTATTTCAGTCTCAGGATTTTGGAATATAATCAATTAAAGTAATCACATTTCTGTCTCTGGGATTGCATCCTGTATGTTAGAGCAATTTGTTTCACATTCTGGCATCTTATCTTTTGTGTTTTGAAGGCACAAGTATTTTGTATTTCTTAAATTAACAGTAGAACACTTCCTATACTCAGTCTTGATTTCCATTAGGTAATTGACATTGCCTTTTGTAATTGGATTGAAGGATGTTCCAAGAAGTGAGTCTGCGTTTGTGAGATCTCCAGTGAGTTTGTCAGCATTTGGTGGGGGGTGACGTTGGTGTTGAAAGGTAGTTTGGCATATGGAAAAATTTGCAAACCACTGCTTAATTTTATTAAGTCACATTTTGTTGAATGGTAAAATTTTGTAGTAAAATCCCGCAGCTAAAGCTACTTTAATCAGTCACTTGTTGAGAGGAATGTGAAACAATAGCAGGTGAAAATAATCTCAAGCTTGGAATTGATTTTGACTCTGTTCTCCACTGACATAGGTAGGAGGAGTGCCGAGGATGTTAGACAGGCTTTCAGGGAGCTAGGTTGGAAGCTCAGAGTTAGAACGAACAGAGTTGTTGTCTCTGGTTTGTTACCCGTGCCACGTGACAGAGATTCGAGGAATAGGGAAAGAGAACACTTAAATGCGTGGCTACAGGGATGGTGCAGGAGGGAGGGATTCCGGTTTTTGGATAACTGGGGTTCTTTCTGGGGACGGTGGGACCTCTATAAACAGGATGGTCTACACCTGAAACTGAGGGGCACCAGTATCCTTGGGGGGAGGTTTGCTAGTGCTCTTGGGGGGAGTTTAAACTAACTCTGCAGGGGCATGGGAACCCAGATTGTAGCTTCAGGGTGCAGAGCCTGGAGTGTAGGGAGGTTAGGAACATGGCACCAATTTCCAAGGAGGGTGTCTGTAAACAGGAAAGTGGCTTGAAGTGTGTATACTTCAATGCAAGAAGTATACGAAATAAGGTAGGTGAACTTGCAGCGTGGGTTGGTACCTGGGACTTCGATGTTGTGGCTATTACGGAGACATGGCTAGAACAGGGACAGGATTGGCTGTGGCAGGTTCCAGGATTTAAATGTTGTAGTAGGGTCAGAGGTGGGGGTAAAAGAGGGGGAGGTATGGCATTGCTTGTCAAAGATAGTATTACAGAGGTGGAAAGGACGATGGATGAGGACTTGCCATCTGAGGTAGTTTGGGCTGAGGTTAGGAATAGGAAAGGTGAGGTCACCCTGTTAGGAGTCTTTTACAGGCCTCCTAATAGTCCTAGAAACGTAGAAGAAAGGATAGGGAAGGTGATTCAGGAGATGAGTGACAGTAATAGGGTGGTTGTTATGGGGGACTTTAACTTTCCTGATATTGATTGGGAAAGCTATAGCTCAAGTTCGTTAGATGGGACAGTGTTTGTTCAATGTGTGCAGGAGAGTTTCCTGACACAATATGTAGACAGGCCAACAAGAGGTGAGGCCATACTGGATTTGGTTCTGGGTAACGAACCAGGCCAGGTGTTAGAATTAGAGGTAGGTGAGCACTTTGAGGATAGTGACCATAATTCGGTGATTTTTACTCTCGTGATGGAGAGGGATAAGTATGTACTACAGGGCAAGAGTTATAGCTGGGGTCAGGGAAATTATGATGCGGTGAGACATGACTTAGGATGTGTGGCTTGG
>NC_057730.1:29391726-29400997 GCF_004010195.1 Chiloscyllium plagiosum
TTTGATAAGGTTCCCCATGGTAGGTTACTGCAGAAAATACGGAGATATGGCATTGAGGGTGAGTTGGAGGTTTGGATTAGGGATTGGCTGGATGGAAGAAGACAGAGGGTAGTAGTTGATGGCAAAGTTTCTTCATGGAGTGCCGTCACTAGCGGTGTTCCGCAAGGATCTGTTTTGGGACCATTGCTGTTTGTCATTTTTATAAATGACCTGGAAGAGGGGTTAGAAGGTTGGGTGAGCAAGTTTGTGGATGATACGAAAGTCGGAGGAGTTGTTGACAGTGAGGAAGGATGTGGCAGGTTACAGCAGGATATAGAGAAGCTGCAGAGCTGGGTAGAAAGGTGGCAAATGGAATTCAATGTAGCTAAGTGTGATGTGATTCACTTTGGGAAGAATAACAAAAAGATGGGGTACTGGGCTAATGGTCGGATACTTGGTAGTGTGGATGAGCAGAGGGATCTTGGTGTTCATGTACACAGATTTTGAAAGTTGCCACCCAGGTAAATAGTGTGGTGAGGAAGGCATATGGCGTACTGGCTTTTATTGGTAGAGGAATTGAGTTCCGGAGTCCTGAGGTCATGTTGCAGTTGTATAAGACTCTGGTGCGGCCGCATCTGGAATATTGTGTGCAGTTTTGGTCGCCATACTATAGGAAGGATGTGGAGGCACTGGAACGGTTGCAGAGGAGGTTTACCAGGATGTTGCCTGGTATGGTAGGAAGATCGTATGAGGAAAGGCTGAGGCACTTGGGGCTGTTTTCATTAGAGAAAAGAAGGTTTAGGGGTGACTTGATTGAGGTGTACAAGATGATTAGGGGGTTAGATAGGGTTGACAGTGTGAACCTTTTCCCGCGTATGGAGTCGGGTATTACAAGGGGGCATAGCTTTAAGTTAAGGGGTGGTAGGTATAGGACAGATGTTAGGGGTAGGTTCTTCACTCAGCGAGTCGTGAGTTCATGGAATGCCCTGCCAGTAGCAGTGGTGGACTCTCCCTCTTTATGGGCATTTAAGCGGGCATTGGATAGGTATATGGAGGATAGTGGGTTAGTATAGGTTAGGTGGGCTTGGATCGGCGCAACATCGAGGGCCAAAGGGCCTGTACTGCGCTGTATTCTTCTATGTTCTTCTATGTTCTATGTCTCTCATTAGTTAGAAAACTGTTCTGTTTAATGAATTGTATTAATCTCCAGTTCAAAATGACTTGTTTAACATAAGTTCAGGGGAGAACTCAAAGGTGGACAGAATTAACAGGTTCATATAATGTACATAGAGGAAAGCTGTTTCTGTTATCTGTTGGTACAGGGATCTGGAGGGTTTGAAGCAAGAAATATAGAAGGGAACCGTGAGAATCTTTTTTTATATAGCATCGGCACTTGAATAAACTAAACTAAACCTGCAAGACTACAGGAAAATCGTGGAGGAATGGAACACACTGTTCTATAAATATCTTGACGTGGATTTGGACTGAATATCTACCTTCTGTGCCTTAATACCACAGACTATAATCCTTTTGGTCACCTTGTGAAAAATGCTATCCCAGTGTGAGCAAGGGAATATCCTTTCAGGCAAATTTACAGTCACTGTTTACTTCATTTCTCTGGTTCTGTGCTTTGTATAAAAGCTTTTCAGTTCTGTTGAGGTCATCAACTCAGTTAGTTTCTGTCTTCACAGAAGAAAACTTACCGAAGTGTTGACAACATTTCATGTCTTTTTGTTTAAAGTTTTAAATATTTTACATATGATCATGTGTTTAGTGAATGTGAAATGTGCAGATGCTCCAGGGTGATGGTCCTCTCTTTATTTAATTAGAGCTTTCTCCAACTTCTCTCTGCCACTCATGCTACTGTCTAAGTCTGAACAGTGGCCTGTTTGTGTACAAAAGAACTACTGGATTATAACCTACACCTAGCCCTAACTCCTTTTTTTTGTACCGTGAGTCCACAGTTTTAGTGTCTTTACTGTTAGACTGGCTGAAGCAAGGCTTAAATCTGGAATTCTCCATATCTTATTCAATTGAGGTGTAGCAAATGGAGTAATTATCACTCCTCTTTCCACACTGGGGGTATTTAGTATCTCTTTGAAGTTACCAAGGGGCAAACTCTTGAAAGATTTGATTCCTGTCACCGGTGAGCATGTTAGGGAACTGACCCACTGTAGCAACATCTAAAAATAGCTAACTTCCAGAGTCTCTTGCTATTAATGATGGCAGCTTGCCCTCAATGTAACAATAGTCTCATGACTTTGCCAGAAGAGTAACACTTGGAACAAACTGACTGTGTTTTTCTATATTCTGCACAGCAAAAACATTTGTCACCAAAGCAGCCCTCTTATTCATTGAAAAATACGTCAGCAGCTTTGCATGGTAAGCGGTGGTAAGAAATTAATTAACTGTTCAGGCTTTGTCAGACCAGTATTCCTTTGAGCGATAGTGCCCCAATATGGAAGTTTCTGCTAACTGCAATGTGCCAAGTGAGTCTAATCTCAGCTTCTGTCTGCAGCTCTTGCATCATACTTATACTGATTTTCTTGGGTCAGTCTGAACTCCAAACACACACACACACTTTTTTTTCCCCAAAAGCTAGATGGAGTGAGTGAGTGGCAGGAGGGTAATTTGGTACCAGTCTAAATTTAAGGGAGCAACTTCGAACTCCTATCTTGTTGCTCTCTCTCCTTGTTTTTTCTTCTGAAATTGTTTAAATACTTGTTCCAGGAAGTTATCCCAAAGAGATTTTAAATAAGTTCTTAATTGTGTTGGCAATTCTTTACCCATCTCTAATTCATGTGTTTTTTTTTGTCAAGAGGCTGTATGACACTTGGTGTTGCAATATATTAGGAATTTCAGTTCCTCCCAGATAAGTATTCCCCAATGTGACCCACCTTGTTTGTGTATGTTGTTCAGTTGAATGCACTGAGAATGGTCACTTCCTTGAGGTAACATGGTGTTGTTACAAGTGTTTGTGTTGTGGGGAGTACTGTTGTAAAGTATACTTGTTCTGAAATTGTGTGTATAAAATGTAACTTCATTGTGATAATTACAATAATTTTCTTTAAAATAAGCAAAACAATGAAATTCCTGATGATTCTGAAAGCCTGTGTTTTTTTTGCCAGCTTATCCAGTTTTGCTGTTCTTGAACAGGTTGTATTGCTATTGTTAGGAAGGCAGGTTGACCACAATTTGTAATTGTTACACCCTGCACAGGAAAAATGGCATCTAAGTGCGGGTTAGCATATTTATTTACAAGCCCCAAAAAACAGTCTGTCTCGAAAAATGAAACATGATTCAAATAGTATAACCTTTCTCCAAGGCCATGTACTATTAGCAATACAGTGTACTCTGCTTTTACAGCAATTATGGGGTGATGTAACTTTAAGTTTTCAGTCAAGATTTAACATGTTGTAACAGTGACATATTTAGCTAAGAACTTGCCATTTGGAATTTTTGACTTCCTGCAATATTAGCCTGGCTCATGCTGTCTTATGTGGCACAGCTGCAAGTCCTAAAGTTAATGTTTTTGCACAAGGAACAAAACATCCAGTTTCGGAATCACCGGAGTAAAGCAGATGCTATTTTCCATCTACCTTTTTGTTTCTACATCATTCACATTTTGAACATTTTAAAATTAAGCTGTAGTCAGTAGACTTGTACTACTTGCTAATTTATAATGGTTCAACATACAAGTGCAATAGATAAGTGTTCTTTCAACTTAGATCTGGGGCCTTGATGCAGAGTAGTTACATGAGTTGTGACCAGTGCTAACATTGACAGTGCATATTTTGTTCTGAAATAGGTTCACTCCATATTGCAAGCAATGAATGAGATTAGACAGGGTTGTATAAACCTTATGTAGTTTTTGATGGGCTAGGTTATTCTGCAATGTACTATAGTTTTATTTGAAGAACGTAAATATTTAAAACACTTTGTGGCAACACATTTAGCATGAAAAATCTTTAGAAAACAGGGATTGACAGTATATCAGCAATCTTGAGTGCACATCTAATGTCTCTCCTTTTTGGGGTCCAAATTCATGTCAGCTTACTATAGATTGTGAAATATAAAATTTTGTAACTTTTATATAATGTTTGAGCTGATTCCTCCTATATAACGTTTCTGTGGTGTGGACATCCATTGTTTTCTCCCTTGTAACACCCTTTTAACAGATTACCATGAAGCAGTAATCAAGAAGGTCAAACACTAATTTTTAAAAATTATTTTTTCTCGTGATATCCTTACCCCTCTAAAATATGTCACATCCTGTTCCCCCAACCACCACTAAACAGCTGTCATCACACTTTCCTATTTTTTGTTTTTCAAAATGTCTCCTGAAACTGTATCCCATCTTTTTCCCGTATTCTGTTTGAAGCCCTATCACAATATCAAGATGGCTTTTAGCAAAGTCAAAAAGGATATCCGATGTGATAGTAACACTGTTAAATTAAGTCTCCTCATCTTTCTGAACTTGTCACCTTATGAAATGCTGTGGGCAATGCCATTCACCTCTGTCCCTCTGTTAACCAGCTGAGTTGGACTGCATTTATCAGGTTTCAATCCAGTTTCTCAAGTTAGAGAAAATTGTCTTTTTATTTCCACTCCTGCATCACTCTCCCTGTCCTTCAACTGTATATCCTTG
This sequence comes from Chiloscyllium plagiosum, assembly GCF_004010195.1. NCBI lineage: Eukaryota > Metazoa > Chordata > Chondrichthyes > Orectolobiformes > Hemiscylliidae > Chiloscyllium > Chiloscyllium plagiosum. The sequence goes on from NC_057730.1 coordinate 29,396,354, forward strand.
TTCTTCTATTCTTATCTACATTATACCTCTTCTTGATATTCTCCAAAAAATGTTTTTCGAGATGTATTAATAGTCCTTTGCTCTACTCTATTTCGACCCTCTCGATAGCCCAATTGTTGTTAAATTCATTCATCTTGTTTTGACATTCTTTATTGGATGAGCAGAAATTTCTACCGCCTAAAATATTGGGAAGACGCAGCCATTGTCTGTCTTGCCACAAACTTTGTTCCCTTGTCAGATAATTAATCTGTCTGACTGGCAGCTTGTCTGAGCTTAAACAGACAGTACAAATACAGCATCAAGCATGAACAATAAATTACTGGCCACAGATCCTCACCATCATTAAGATCGCTTATTTTAACCTCCTAGCATTTCCTGACCCTGTCTGTACCAATCTGCTACTGGAACCATCATCCACACCTTTTCCCTCCACAAGTTGACTGCATGTGCAACCGTTCTATCCTTTGCAAACTTATAACCCAAAGCTCAGCACCAAGTCCCATTCATTCAATCCCAATGCTTGCTGACCCATATTGGCTGCCAGTTCAGCATTGCCTGGGATTTTATAATTCGCATTATTTCCAAAATCATTCAGTAGCTGCTTCACCCCCTACTTCTGATTACCTGCAACTCTCTATGCTCCTCCACTTCTGGTCTCCAAAGCATCCCTTGTTTTACATGCTTTGTTGGCAGGTGTCAATTTAGTTTGCAAAGCACGATGTTCTAGAATTCTTTACCTCTGTTTTTCTTTCTTCCTGTTGTAAGAGATTCCTTACCTATTACTTTGACCAAACTATTGATCTATTAGTTTGTTTTTCTTGAGGTTCTTGCATGCTTGAGGCAACTGCAATGCACCAACTTCTGTGAACAGCCGAAACTTATTAAGCAAGTACAAGCTTTTGACGGAATTCTTAACACAGCTCCGCAAGCACTGCAAAGTATGTCAAGAGACCACCCTGAACAAAGGGAACAATTCTTCTTTTCATACGAGATCTTTCATCTCACCAATGCCCACAAGACAATCGACAACCAATCCCCCATAGTCACATGCCACTCAAGAAATAGTGATTAGATCATTCCTTAATGGCAAGATCTCGTGTAATTTTTTTTTAACTGCAGGGTTTGGTTAGATTCTTAATTGCAATGATCTTATTCTTTCTGAATAGCAGAAGATGGCAATGTAAATTGACTCTCCGTAGCAGGAGATGGCCATGTAAAGTTTTACAAACCGCCTGCAAGACCAAGAATCATACCACCCTGTCACCAGGACATCAAATTTCTTGAAGGTTAGCAGAGCAAATTAATATCTCCAGTCCTGTCCTAATGTCATTGTGACATGGTGATCATTTTGGTTTGCTCCTTTGAAGTGCTGAAACCTGTTATATTAAAGGTATAGAAATAAAAGTGCAATTTTACCAACAAATTCATCAAAAGATTAAACTGCTGGGATGACAGGCCCAATGGTTGTACTTGGTGCTCATTTTTATTTACTAATTAAAATATCATTGCCCATTTTTGAGTTTTCAATTCATCACAACCCTCTTATTTGATAATTTGATCTGGGGCTATTTGATAAATAAAGAAATAATTTGCATGTGTATATAGTGTTTCAGTTTCTCAAGCAATCCACAGCCAATTTTTCACAAATTTAGTTGCGGCAACTATATAGGCAAACATGAAAATAAGGTCCCACAACAGCAGACAGATAAATGACCGAGTGATTTCTTTTGGTAATAAAATTAAAGCAGGAGTTTTATTCAGTGTATTGTTTGGTACGAGGTCAGCCAGGTGGACCTCATCAAATGAGTTCCCTGATTGAGGCTGTTAACCTGGTACAGTTAGGGAGCCCTGGCTCATAGATATGAATAGAAGTGTCAGGGGTTCTGCTCTCAAGCAGGCTCTGAGCTAGCTGGGCAAAAGTGAGATTCTAATCTGAGCTAGCTGGGTCAGTGTCATGATTTTGTGCAAAAAATAAAGGCTGAGTTGGTGACCAGAAACTGGACTTTGTGGAGTCACTTCACACAGAAATAAAAAAACTTCCCTGTTCTTTGTCATTTAGTACTACGTGTCTTTTAACACCTACCTAATTGGCAGACAGGTAGGTAGGTGAATGTCCTGAAAGATGGTACCTCCTGCTGGTGCAGCACTGTTGTTTTAGGTTATGTCCTTACATCCCCAGTTTGGTACTTAAACCCACAACCTGCAGTGTTTGAAATAAAGATTATGCCATCCTCTAACTCTAACGCCACACATTAGAACATGAAAACAGCAGTGTTTTAAAATGGGAATATATACTTTTTTTCATCATTCTACTTGATATTCAGGAAGTTTCTTAAATGCTCATTTGTACTTTGCTAAAGGCTCTAAATTGGTGCTCTCTTTTGTGGTTGTTTTTTTATGATAAAATCGGGGCACAAATTAAATGTTACATTTTAAAACCGTAATAAAGTGTTATGCTAAGTACTTCGTCATTGCCCAATCTGCAGCAGTACTGCTTATCACCAGAGGGCAGAACATGTGTGTTTTGAAGTTGATCCATATTAAGATCCCTGTTAACCTTTTAAAATTGTTATTAATTTTATCAAGGGCACACAGTGCAAGAGGAGGACCGTAAGTTGTCTTAGATTGGTGACCAGCCTGTCACAATGAAAAGCTCTTAGTTGATAACTCACTCAATTAAACCCTGAGCTGATCAGACTTGTGCTGATAGCTCAGCTACTTGCAAAGACACTGGTATGGAAGCAAACTAATAGGGAGAAGTAGAGGATGGCTCAAGGAAAGCTTCCAGAACTTAATCGGACAGTTATTTGATCTTTGAAGGCTATGAGAGGCAGGCAGGAAAGTGGAGCTGAGGCTTCAATCATATTCACTGTGGTATTATTCAATGATGTAACAGACTTCAGGGACAAAAGGTTGATTTCTCTCAATGGCTATGTATGTTGGCACCCACACCCACCCATGTTGCTTTGGTGTGTCTGGATCCAAAAAGATACTAGCTGATCCATCCTGCACTTCTGACCAACTTCATGCCAGATTATCAGAATGCAGGTATTTTTTTAAAAATCTGATCTATTTTGCTTATGTTCAGATTTACTCCCTGCCCTCAATTGTGGTTTTTGTGGTACAGAGACAGAAAATAGCAGAGATAATGCCACCCTCTCGCTTAGGTTTCCTTTCTACAACTGAAGATAAAGATGTGACATTCCTAATTGAAAGTAGTATGTGTAAGAGTTAGATTTCATTTGGAGATGGTTCAAGTGAAAATAAAGTTTATTTCTCCTAGTACAGTACAAAGGAACTTCAATTATCTACAGGACACAGGTGGAGAGTATTTTGTTCAGTTAATCAAATGCTGGATAACTTAAGGTAGCTTTCCAGATAATCTGAAATTTTGATGATCAAATGCTGGATAATAGAGATTCTTCTACATCATTTGTAGTCATAGCATTAGCACTCATGGATGTAATTCAACTGAAAGAATATTGACAACCTCAAGTACAGAATTCATGTCCTTTCTCAGTTGAAATCTAGTTTTGAGTTCTTGATGTACCTAGTATAGGGCTCATGTTATAATTTCACAAATGTTTAGTTAATACTGTTGATCTTCTATGTCATGACATAATTTGACGATAATTCAGGTTTAAATTTCTTATTGTACTTCTCTCCACGTTTTATAGTTTTACTCTAATGTGTTGAAATCGTGAGCACTATTCGTGTGTCTGTCTGATTGACAGGAGGGCCTGTGGAAAAGCCACTACCCTTCAGTTTAATCCACCTATTCCAGCCTTGCACTCAAGAGTTTGTGTCAACAAAATATCTCAAATGTATAAATTGCAGCACAAAATAGAAATGAATGATACTGGAAAGGTTAGGATTCCTAATTCCTAAGGTCATTGCCATCAGTTTGTCTTAAGAGAATTGCTTGTGATAACGGCACTAAATTATGAAGGCCTGTTTATTACGTTTATGGCTTAAAGCAAAGTATGATCTATTGTCTCACAGCAGAAGAACATGTGCCATCCATATTCATGTAATCTCACTGAGCTGTTGAATTATGGTTTCTATTCAATATCTGGGCTAAGTCACATTGTGTGGATTCGGTAGAAAAAGCCATAGGAAGTGAGATCCCCAACTAGACGGTTTAGCTGTTGAACTCAGTTTATCTAGTAGCAATTCTAATATATAAATGCAAGTGGAGGTGGGTGAAATATTTGCATACCAGCATGCTAATAAGTTATAGTGATGTACAGCATGGAAACAGACCCTTCGGTCCAACCCGTCCATGCTGACCAGATATCCCAAGCCAATCTAGTCCCACCTGCTAGCACTCGGCCCACATCCTCCAAACCCTTCCTATTCATATACCCATCCAAATGCCTCTTAAATGTTGCAATTGTACCAGCTACCTCCACATCCTCTGGCAGTGCATTCCATACACGTACCACCCTCTGCATGAAAAAGAAGCCCCTTAGGTCTCTTTTTATATCTTTCCCCTCTCACCCGAAACCTATGCCCTCTAGTTCTGGACTCCCTGACCTCAGGGAAAAGACTTTGCCTATTTATCCTATCCATGCCCCTCATAATTTTGTAAACCTCTATAAGGTCACCCCTCAGCCTCCACTCCAGGGAAAACAGCCCCAGCCT
>NC_057730.1:29401081-29431575 GCF_004010195.1 Chiloscyllium plagiosum
CCTGTTGTAATCTGAGGTAACCCTCTTCACTGTCCACTATACCTCCAATTTTGGTGTCATCTGCAAACGTGCTAACCGTACCTCTTATGCTCGCATCCAAATCATTTATGTAAATGACAAAAAGTAGAGGACCCAGCACCAATCCTTTTGGCACTCCATTGGTCACAGGTCTCCAGTCTGACAAACAACCCTCCACCACCACCCTCTGTCTTCTACCTTTGAGCCAGTTCTGTATCCAAATGGCTAGTTCTCCCTGTATTCCATGAGATCTAACCTTGCTAATCAGTCTCCCATGAGGAACCTTGTTGACCGCCTTACTGAAGTCCATATAGATCACATCTACTGCTCTGCCCTCATCAATCATCTTTGTTACTTCAAAAAACTCAATCAAGTTTGTGAGACATGATTTTCCACGCACAAAGCCATGTTGACAATCCTTAATCAGTCCTTGCCTTTCCAAATACATGTACATCCTGTCCCTCAGGATTCCCTCCAACAACTTGCCCACCGCCGAGGTCAGGCTCGCCGGTCTATACTTCCCTGGCTTGTCCTTCCAGCCCTTCTTAAACAGTGACACCACGTTTGCCAACCTCCAATCTTCCGGCACCTCACCTGTGACTATCGATGATACAAATATCTCAGCAAGAGGCCCAGCAATCACTTCTCTAGCTTCCCACAGAGTTCTCAAGTACACCTGATCAGGTCCTGGGGATTTATCCACTTTTAACTGTTCCAAGACATCCAGCACTTCCTCCTCTGTAATATGGACATTTTGCACCATCTATTTCCCTACATACTATATCTTCCATATCCTTTCCACAGTAAATACTGATGCAAGATATTCACTTAGTATCTCCCCCATTTTCTGTGGCTCCACACACAGGCTGCCTTGTTGATATTTGAGGGTTAACCTAGAAGTATTTAGTATCTGGAGCAGTAAGTTTCAATAATTTAAGCACTTAGAAGCTGAACAGATTGGTTCTTTGACAAAATGGGATGGAGTGGGGGGTGTAAAGCACAGGAATACACTTCTTTTTATCTGCAGAAAAAGGTGACCTCGGGGTGCATTTTTACACAACACTTTTTAAAGGTAGTAGAACAAATTGAAAAGGCTGTAAAAACACATAGGATTGCTTGCCTTTATCAATAGAAGGAACAAAGTACAAAAGCGAGAACGTTGTGCTAAATTTTAAAACTCCTGTGAGGCTTCACTGAAGAGTTTTACCCAATCCTATGCACTGCACATGTTAAGAGGGATTGCATCAATGTCTTGGAGAGGCTGCAGCAGACACTTAGTCGAATGATGTGAGGCATGCAAGGCTTAAGTTATAAGAGTAGATTGCAGAATGTGCATTTTCCTTGAATCTCACTGAAATCAGATTTGATAGATTCAAAATCAAGATATTGATAGATTAAATAATGAAAGCTATTTCTATTGGCAAAAGAGTCAGTGACCTACCAATAGGTTTGAGTTCCAGATCATTTAGTATCACTATATTCAACAGGTAAGAGTTCCAAATAACCTGGAAGCCATGAATTTTAGATTATTGACAAAAATCAGAGTCAGTATGAGGAAAGTTTCTAGCCACACAGCATATTCTGATTTTGTGAAAGGGCCACAAAGCAGATTCAATATTGACATTTAAAAAGGAATTGATGAATACCTTGTTTTAAAGACTTGCTTGACAAATGTGGGTGTTGCTGGCTGGACAGACATTTATGCTGAAGGGAGGGGAAAAGAGCAATGCTCAGCATTGTGATTAAAAGATAATACTCCAGGCATTTTTCAGAGACTCAAATAAGGCCTAATTAGGGACAGTTAGCGTGGCTTTATGCAGTGCAGGTCATGTCTGTCTTATTAATTGATCACCTTCATCAACTCACTTCAATGAAGGTAGAGCAGAGAATGTTGTCTGCATGGATTTTAGGTAGGCTTTCCCCTTTGTAGTCTCTTTGAGAAGATTGAGATGCGTGGAATCTATGGTGACTTGGCTGCTTGGATTCAGAATGGGCTTGCATATAAAAGGCCGAAGGTAGTGGTGGAAGAGTGTTTTTCTGGCTAGAGGTCTGAATAGTGGTGTTCTGTGGGAATCCATTCTGGGACGTCTGCTTGTCATATAAAAAATAAATTCATTTGGATGAAAATGTAGGTGGGTTAGTAAATTTGCAGACACAAAAATTGGAGAGTTGTGGATAGTGTAGAGAAGGTTGTCGATACCGCAGGATATAGATCAGCTGCGGAGACGGGCAGAGAAATTATAGATGGAGCTTAATCTGGGCAAGTATGAGGTGCTGCACTCCAGTGTTAAGAAAAAGCTTTGGAGAGGGTGCAGAAGAGGTTTACCAGGATGCAGTCTGGATTAGAGGATATGAGCTATAGGAGAGCAGAGAGAAAATTGGGGTTGTTTTCTCTGGAGCAGCAGAGGTTGAGGGGAGACCTGATAAAGTTGATAAAGCAGAGGCACCGGTAGATTTGACAGTCAGAATCCACACCACCCCACACCTTTTCCTGGTGCATTGAAATGTCTAATACTGGAGGGCAAGCATTTAAAATACAAGGGGGAAAGTTCAAAGGAGATGAAGGGCAAGTTTTTTTTTAGTGGTCTGAGTTGAACACATTGCTGGGGCGGTGGTGGAGGGAGATAAAATAGGGGCATTTAAGGGACTATTAGATAAGCACATGAATATGCAAGGAATGCAGGGCTATGGGCCACGAGCGGGCAGCGTGCATTAGTTTAATTTGTAATCATGTTCAGCACAACATTGTGGGCCAAAGGGCCTGTTCCTGTGCTGTACTGTTCTATGTTCTCCTCTGACCAGCTGCATTGCTCCATTCATATTTCTACCATTCACAGTTTCTATGTTGGAATTTATATAATACACTTGTGATATTGCGAGATATGTGTGAACACTAAGTTTTTCAGGCTGACAGCCTTGATATTTCTGTTGGTGAGGTTGTTCTTGAACCATTTGATTTTGCTTTTTCTGTCCTGTTTTCTGTTAAAGATCTAATTTTGGCAGTCCCGATTTGCTTACCACAGCTGCTCTGAGCACAACTGTCCATTTATCAACATGTTCTCATTGATTTCAATGATTCACTGCCCATTTGCTAAATTTTTCCTTATGGTTGTGGGGCTTCATTTGTGTAGATAAAACTCAACTTCCTGAATATAATGGCACTTAATCGGAGTACCATTTTTTTGACACCAGTCTCTGACGTGCACACCATTGAAATGGGTTCACTTTCTGTGATGCCTTATGTTGGTGCTTGTGTTGGACATTCCAATTGGGTTTGTGGTCTGAAGGAGGGCTTCCCCAACTCCAGTACAGGAGCAAATCACTGCAGATGCTGGAATCTGTACTGAAAACAACCAATACTGGAGGTCTGAGCAGGTCAGACAGTTAACCATGGAGAGAGCAAGCTAACATTTCGAGTCTAGAGGACTCCATCAAAGCTGAAGTGAAGTGTGGAGGGGGTCAGCATGTGTGCCATAGGTGGTGGACGGGGAAGCAGTTGGTGCTGGTGAGGTGTACAGTGCTGATGGAGGAAAGATGTTAATAGTTTAGGTTAAGTGATCAGAATGTGAGAATGGCAGAACAGTGTGCCTAACTACCAGATTTGAAAGAGAAGACAGGCCCATTAGGGTTGGGGGGAGGGGAGAGAGGACATGGTAACTGAATATAACAAGTAAAACTAAAAGGGAAGAAATGGGAATAAGTTCACAATCTGAAGGTGTTGAAATCAATAAAAAGTCCAAAAGACTGTAAAGTGCCTAGTCTGAAGAAGAGATTTTCCTCCAGTTTGCACTTTGAATCAGTGGAACACTGCAGTATGCTAAGGACAGATGAGTGGACATAAGCAGGGTGCTATATTGAAATGACTGGTTGCGGGAAAGTCCGGGTCATGCTTGCGCACATACTGGACGTATTCTGCAAAGCGGTCATCCAGTCTGCATTTAGTTTTCTCCAATAAAGAGTAGGTCACATTGGATGCAGCAGATCCAATATACCAGATTGGAGGAGGTAGAGGTGAAATACTACTGCTCAGGCCTTTGGAAGGTGAGCAGGTACGAGTTGCACCTTCTCTGGTTACATGAAGGTATATTGAAACTTTCCAGTTTCCTAACCTTAACTGCGTCCAGTTACTATGGATGTCCAATCCCTCTATATCTCCATCTTGCTCCAGGACAGTTTGTTAGCTCGGCTTGTTCCTTGCCCCCCCTTGTCCTCACTTTTCATCCCACCAGCCTCCGCATTCAAAGGATCATTCTCGACTATTTCAGATAACTCCAGCAGAATACCAGCACCAAACACATCTTCCCCTCTCCTCCTGCCTGCATTTAGCAGGGATCGTTCCCTCTGGGCCACCTCGTCCATTCCATAACCACCAGCACCACCCGTTCCCTTCCCATTTAAACTCAGGTGCAAAACCTGCCCCTTCACCCAGCTCACAATCCAAGGGCATAAACTATCTTTCCAGGTGAAGCAGCATTTCACCTGTCCCTCCTTCAATCTTGTGTATTGTATTCGCTGCACCCAATGTGGCCTACTGTATATTGGAGAAACCAAACACATACTGGGTAACCGCTTTGTAGAACGCATCTGGTCTGAGTGCAGGTGTGACCCGACCTTCCCCAAGCTGCTCTTTTCAACTGTGTCCTGCTCACATGCCCACTTAACTACAGTGTTCCAGTCCATATAGTGCAAACTGGAGGAACACCATATCTTCAGACTAGACACATGACGACAGCCTTCTGGGCTAAATATTGACCTCAACACCTTTTTAAATTGTGAACCGACTTCCATTTCTTCCCTTTTTTCTTTAATTTGTGTTCTCTGGCACCATGCTCCTCCCCCACTCCTGAGACTGTCTTCTCCTTCAAGCCTGGGAGTTAGACACATTGAGTGCTGGTGTCAAAAAGAATGGCAAAACAACACTCCACCCTCTATAGCATAAATGCTTATCCCTCCAGCTCTGAATAGTCACATAGACTCAACATTAGCTTGCTCTCTCTTCATGAATGCTGTGTGACTCGCTGTGATCTTCAGTATAGATTCCAGCATGGTCACAAGCCAAATTCTAGAATTGCAGTCACCAAGCCAGCAACAGCTTCAGTGAAGCTCCCTTGATCAAGTTAGCAGCTGCAAGCCCCCTTTAAAATGATTGTACTTTTAATGGCCATCAAGGCATAATTGATATTGAGGCCTAATTCCTGCTCTTAAAAATCTAGGTTTTTGATCTGTTGGCACCACTTCTGTTCCTGCTTTCACAACTCTCCCTCCTTCAGTCCTACAGTTCTTGCAATGGGCTAACTGTCAGTTTTTTTCCACTTTCTTCTTTTTCAAGCCATGGAAGTAGGTCACAGTATCAAAAGATTTGGCAAGTATCACCTATGGGGTGTGACAAAATCCTTGATTTGAATCCAAAATCCTTGATTTGAATCAGAGTCTCTCTGGTTTCTTGTAAGAGTGCCTGCACCTAAACTTTCAGTAGCAATGTATGTGTAGAGATTAGGAATGGACAGCATCATTCTGAACAGTGATGCCTTCCATGAAAGCATATGTTAGTGATTTTCACTTTCAGTTGCCATGATTTTTTTAAGCTTCACAAGTCCAGATTTGCTGAAGTAGATAGTTTAGAAAATGAAAGGGAGGTGAGATAAATGTAATCATGTTGCATAAACAAAGGTCTGTGTGGGTAAAACAGATGGAATTTTTCCCAGTGACTCTTGATCTGTTCTTTCCTTACAGTGATTACGCTGCAGATGAAATAACTCATTGCATTCGACCTCAAGATATCAGGGAGCGGAGGGCTGTTATAATACTACGGAAGTAAGAGCTTATCATTTTCTTTTGAGTTGCACTTTTTAACACCAACCATTGTGCTCTTCTGTTTGCTGAATTTGTTTTTTTAAGTGTTTCTATCCCTTTTCATTGTAATTCTTGAATAACTAAAAGAATGAGATATGAAGCTAAAGAAGTTGGTTTTGCCCCTGATCACAAGTAGAGTTTTCGGTCAGTCATAGATGTACAGCATGAAAACAGGCCCTTCAGTCCAACTCGTCTATGCCGACCAGACATCCTAAGCTAATCTAGTCTCATTTGCCAGCGCTTGGCCCATATCCCTCTAGGGCAGCATCCGAGGAGCAGGAAAATCAATGTTTTGGGCAAAAGCCCTTCATCAGGAATAGAGGCAGAGTGCCTGAAGGGTGGAGAGATAAATGAGAGGAGGGTGGGGAGAAAGCATTGTCTCCATATCCCTCTAAACCCTTCCTATTCATATACCCATCCAGATGCCTCTTAAATGTTGTGATTGTACCAGTCTCCTCCCCCTTCTTCTGGCAGCTCATGCCATACACGTGCCACCCTTTGAATGAAAACATTGCCCCTTGGGTCCCTTTTAAATCTTTCTCCTCTCACCTTAAACCTATGCCCTCAAGTTTTGGAACACCCCCCACGCCGGAAAAGACCTATCCACGTACCTCGTGGTTTTATAAACGCCTATGAGATCATCCCTAAGCATCTGACACTCCAGGGAAAACGGCCCCAGCCTATTCAGCCTCTCCCTGTAGCTCAAACCCTCCAACCTCTGCAACATCCTTCCTGTCCTATTTTGCCTTTCCAAAATGCAGCGCAAGTTTTTTTTTAAATGTTAGACTTGCAATCCTAATCATGGTTTCAATTTCTTGAATTGTTTACTCAGTCTTTCGCTCGTGGGGATAGAGACGGTAAATGCAATGGATGTTAGTCTAGATAGAGAGCCAAACATCATCACTGTGCTGTCCACTTAGTTGCAAACGTCATTGGAGACTCTTGAGTCAGCCGTAAACCCACATCATCTCTCATTAGTATCAGACATTTTGCATTTAATCCATCTGCCTCTGTATGTCTTGTATTTTGTTTCTGCTTGTGAGATATGAGCCTTGCTGTCTAGAAGAATTTTAGGATATACGAGTAGAAGGAGGCCAATCAGCCCATTTTTGTCTGCTCTACCATTTAAAGAGATCACGTGATCTAATAATCTTAAACTCCACTTTTTTGCCCTTTTCCTATAACTCTATTCCCTTCTAAGCAAAAGTCTGTCTACCTCAGTCTTCATTATACTTAATGATCCAGTCTCAACAACTCTAGTTTAAAAAAAATGCACAGATTTGCCATCCTCTGAAAAAAAATTCCTCCTCCTCTGCATCTTGTGTAACTCCTAATTATGCCCTCTAGTCCGAGACTCTCCCATAAGAGAAAACAATTGGCATATCTATACTCAGTCCCTTAAGAATCTTGTTTCAATTAGATTGCTCTTCATTCTTCCATATTCCAATGAGTACAGGCCTAAGCTCTCTTGAAGCTCTGCTCGTAAGGTAGTCCCTCTATATTCTGCATCAGCTTGATGAACCTTCTCCAAACTCCAATTTCAATGTAGCTCCTTTTAAATAAGGGGCACAAAACTGTTCGTAGCATTCCAGCTATCCTGACTAGTGCTTTGTACAACTTTAGCTAAAACGCAATTCCCTTTGAAATAAAGGCCAACATTTCATTTGCCTGCCGCTTTACCCACTGGACTTGGATGTTACATTTTTGTTTTTGAGCAAGGACTCTTAAACACCCCATGTTGTTTCTCCATTTAAATTATATTCAGCCCATCTGTTCTTCCTGCCAAAGTGCATAACCTCACATTTACCCCATATTCCATCTGGCAAAATTTTGCCCACTTGCTTAAACTTTCTATATCTCTCTGCAGATCCCTTGTGTCATCCTTTTGGTCTCTGTGGAGTTTGCACATTCTCCCTGTATCTGCGTGGGTTTCTTCCCACAGTCCAAAGATGTGCAGATTAGGTGAATTGACCATGTTAAATTTGCCCATAGTGTTCAAGGATGTGTCGTTAGGTGCATTAGTCAGGGGTAAATATAGGGTAGGGGAATGAGTCTGGCTGGGTTACTCTTCAGAGGGTCGGTGTGGACTTGTTGGGTCAAAGGGCCTGTTTCAACACCTGGAGGGATTTTTTGATTCTATGATCCTCACCACTTCCCTTCCTACCTATCTTTATGCATAGCCTTTCATTTTCCTACATTTATTCCAAGTCAGCCTGGTGTATGACATGAAGGGGACATTTGCAGGTGATACTGTTCCCATCTGTTTCCCTCTCCCTTCTAGGGAGGTAGAGGTCACTGATTTGAACCGTGCTGTCGAAAAGCCTTGCTGTGTTGTCACAACTGATATAGAGGTGATCTACACTGCTCCTACTGCATTGGGAGTTGGAATGAGTGAATGTTGGAAATGGTGGTTTGGATACCAGGTTCTTGCATTGTATTGGGCTTGCATTAGGCAAGGGGAGAGTATTCTATTACAGTCCACATTTGTGCCTTGTAGATGGTGGACAGCTTTTGTATAGTGTGACAATGCTATGATTTTAAGAGATGTTTTTATCCTTGTATTATAAAGAAAGGTTGCGACAGAGTTGCTGAGCAATCTGCTCAAAGCCAGTAGTGTGAACAACTTGAGGCCTTTTTTCTTTGAGTAGTTGGAATAATTGAAGCTGCTGAATGGGTGAGGTCAAGCTCTTGCTGAACTAGAATTTTTAGTTCCAGTCTTCTGCAGTTGCTGGGTCTTGAAGCTGGATGTGGAAACTATTTTTTTTATTCCCCCCCCCCCCCCCCTCTCTGCTGAAAGCTGTGATTTTCTTCGTGTTGTTAGAATTGCATGTGAGACCATCTGTTTTACGGAATTTGTTTTTGCCAAGGATGTATTTGAGATGTTACTATGTTGAAACAGTTGATCAGTTGTGTGTTTATATTACATTTTTTAAGCATTTCAATGATTACAATTAAGCCAATTCTTCTTATTTTGTCTGTATTTTAACTGTAGTGTAAAAAGTGTTTTGCTTAATGTCAGTAGTTTGACCAATCAAATTGCATCTGAAATGCAACACCATATACATACCTTGAAAATAAGAGAAAGTTGTGGTCTCGGCTACCTTAATATATTTTGAGGGGGTTTGGTCTGGTCCGTAACAGGGAGTCAGATGAGTTAATAGCCTAGCCTCTGATCTGCTGTTGAGGTCACAGTCTGTATAGCTGCACAGTTCAGTTTCTGGTCACTGATAACTCCCATGACAACGGTGGGGAAATTGGTAATAATAATGCCATGAAAAGCCATGAGGAAATGGTTAGTTTCTCCCTTGAAGATGGTCATTGCTGAGCTCCTATGTGGCACTAATGTTACTTGCTACTCCCCTCAAGCATAAATATTGTTCAGGTTTTGAAATATATTTACAAGGACTGTTTCAGTATCTGAGAGATCATGAGCATGATTGATTTCCAATAACTGCACCATCTTCCTTTATGCTGCATATGATTCCAAATGGCAGAGAATTTCCCCCAATTGATGCCAGTTTTGCAAGGGTTCTTTGCCATTCTCTACTAAATGCTATCTTGATGTCAGGAAGATTCATTCTCACCTTTCCTTTGTAGCTCAGCTCTTTTGTCTATGTTGGGACCAAGGCTGTAATGAGATCCCCATGGCAGAAACCAAACTGTCATTTGAGCAGGTTACTGATTAGTAAGAACCACCTGATAACACAGTTGATGAACCTTTCCATCACTTTGCTGATGGTGAATACACTAAAATATGAATTGCTGTGGTTAAACTTATTCTGTATTTTGTGGACAGTACACAACTTATAATGTGGAATATTGCCTCATTAGATGCCAGTGTTTTAGCTGTATTGGAACACTTTTTCTAGGGACACTGCTAATTCTATAGTATATTGAGACAATTAGTATTATTGCTGGAATAGTAGCCTCTGCAATAGCCACTGCTTTCTGCTATTTCTTTATCACCCCAGAGTGAATTAAATTGGATCAAAACTGGCATGTGTGATGCTGAGGAGGTTGAGGTAGATCATCCACACCAATTGTGGTTGAAGATCACTGCAAATGCTTTGGCTGTTTCTTTTACACTTTACTGAGCTTCCCCATCATTAAGGGTGGGGATATTTGTGGAGTTGGTTCCTCCATTTGGTTATTTAATTGTCCACTACCACTTGTAACACATGTGGCATGATTGCAGAGCTTGGATCTAATCTGTTTGTCAGCCTGCAGCACCTCATGCATGCCCAGTTATGAATTGCTGGATCAGCTATTGATTCATACAGCATAGAAACAGACCCTTCAGTCCAAACAGTCCATGCCAAACATGATCCCAGACCTTTCCTATTCATGTATCCACCTAAAATGTCTTTTCAGAGAAGTTGTAATTGTACCTGCATCCACAACTTCCTCAAAGTTTATTTCATGTGCACACCACCCTCTTTTTAAAAAAAAAACAAAAAAAATTTTCTCATACCTCCTATATCTTTCTCCTCTCGCCTTAAAAATGTGCCCTCTAGTCTTGAAATTCCTAATCTTGGGGAAAAGACAACTACCATCAACTCTATATCTGTACTCATTATTATTTTATAAACTGCTATCAGAGCACCTCTCGACCTCCTAAGCTCCAGTGGAAAAAGGGCTATCCAGCCTTTCTTTATAACTCAAACCTTCCATACCTGGCAACATCCTGTAAATCTCTTCTGAACCCTCTTCAGCTAGATAAAGCCTTCCTATAAATCAAACTCTATCCCATTTTAGTTCAGTGTTAGTGCCATGCAACACACTGAAGGTGAGATATTATCTCCCCAAGGATTGTTAGTGATCATCCCAACTCATACTGTCATGTACATATTTATCCATGACTGGTAGATTATTGAGAATGTAGTTGTAGGATTTTCCCTGTTTAGTTCTATCTGCCACAGACATAATCTAACAGCTTTGTTCTTTAGGATTCAACTAGCTCAGTTACTTGTGCTACCAAGTCATTCTTGGTGATGAATTAATGTATTTTATCTCCATTACAGCCTGTGGCATTGCTGCCATTGATGGATGTTCTGATTGCTCTCCATTATAAGAGTACTGATCCATCAGCTGTACTGAGTGCAAAAGTTGATAATCAGCTGGAGATTTCCTTACTCATGTTCGACCTGATGACATGAGACTTGATGAGTCCAGAGACAATATTAAATATTCCCTCCCACGTACCATTATGCACCTGCATCTGGTGGTAGGCCATAATCAGGCACAATAATGGTGGTGAGGACTGAGGTATGTGCAGTGAACTAGTATTAGACAGTCAGGCTTACAATGGTCATGCGGGACAGCTCTCCTAATTTTTGACAGATTCCTAGATGTTAGTAATGACAACACTGCAAAGTGATAATGCTGATTTACTGTTGGCATTTCTGCTGCCAAGGTCAATCAGTTTTATACAACAGAGTTGCTTTCTAGACCATTTCAGAGGGTGTTTGAGTTAACTGGCTGGGTTCTTATTGTCATCCCGTTTCCCTATTCCCATATTAGTCGAAGCATACATAGTATGGCTCTACCTCCATTTTTGTTCCATGCCATGGAGACAGTGTGATCACCCATGTACACAGACATGAGATCTTGGTCTTCTCTCAAACAGCAGATTCTAAAGGAATTATATAGTCACTTACAGGAAGCAGCATCCAAATAAGGTCACATCTATATAGATTGAGTGACCGTTACAATCAGCGATCATCAACAGTAAAGCTTAAGTCATCTGGCATTACACATTGGATAGTCCTCACCTCGTTAACTGGCATTATACAATGGATATTCATTACCTTGTTAAACCACTACCCTTGCCTCATTGATCAAATAAGAACTTGCAGTAAACAAAGTCATGCTAGCTGAGCCTTTGTCACGCAACCCAAAACGTAACTCTTTTCCCTACTGCTCATACTTTATACACTTTCTCATTACAACAGTTGACTATGGTTATAGGTCACAATTAAGTTAGCTTTTAATTACAAGTTTATTGATTAAATTAAAATTCTACCAGCTACCTTTGGGATTTGAAACCACATGTACAGAGCAATACCCTGAGGATCTGGATTACTAGACCAGTGATCGTACCATCATGCCACCACCTCCTGACCGTGTGTGTCTCCACAAATACATGCAAACAGTGTGTCTCATGAGAATGTTGTCTTAAGAACCTGTACTACACACTACCCTGGTGAGATTTGATGTTGTGAAGTTCTACACCAGTCATGTTCAATGACCAAATTTGCTCAGTTGTGTAATTTTGTTTTCTGTTGCATCTGTACTTTGCTTCACAGAACAAGGACAGATGCCCCACGTTTGGAGTCAAAATTATTAACTAGCTCAGTGTTACCAGTTCACATGTCTAACAGACAGTCCAACAGTGACCGATACCAAGTGGTACTAAAACAGAAACGGTCTCATCGGAAAGCAGATCCAGATGCTGCACACAGGTAAGAAAGAGAACGAGTTGTATAGTGAGCAAGTCACGTGCTGGGGAATATCAGTGAGTGTTCTTTTTTAAGCTTTCCCACAGTAAATGTGTGAATGCATTGCATGATATGTTCTTGATGGACAATGGGTCCGCTGGAGTCGGTTATATTTTAGAGCATCCAAATTCTCAACAATCAGTCACATTTTTATACATAGTAAAACAAAGTACAGATGAATCTCGATTATCTGGCATTGATTGTCCGAATATCTGATTATCCGGCAAGATCGCAAAGTCCTAATGCTTAGCTAAACTGTTATCCAGCATTCGATTAACTGAATGAAATTCTCCCTGCCTCGGATAATAGAGGTTCCTCTGTAGCTGGCTTGTGCTCAGCAGGATTCCATAATCAGCAATGAAAAGTATTACCATTTAATTTGTTTTGTTGGACAAGGTTCCCCATGGGAGACTGGTTGGTTAGCAAGGTTAGAGTTCATGGAATGCAAGGAGAACTTGCTATTTGGATACAGAACTGGCTTGTAGGTAGAATACAGAGGATGGTGGTGGAGGGTTGTTTTTCAGACTGGAGGCCTGTGACCAGTGGAGTGCCACAAGGATCGGTATTGAGTCCATTACTTTTTGTCATTTACATAAATGATTTGGATGTGAACATAGGAGGTATAGTTAATAAGTTTGCAAATGACGCCAAAATTGGAGGTGTAGTGGACAGCAAAGAGGGTTACCTCAGATTACAACGGGATCTTGATCAGATGGGCCAATGGGTTGAGGAGTGGCAGATGAAGTTAATTTAGATAAATGTGAGATGTTGCATTTTGGGAAAGCAAATCTTAACAGGACTTGTACACTTAATGGTAAGGTCCTAGGGAGTGTTGCTGAACAGAGACCTTGGAGTGCAGGTTCATAGCTCCTTGGAAGTAGTCACAGATAGGATAGTGATGATGTTGTTTGGCATGCTTTCCTTTATTGGTCAGAGCATTGAGTATAGGAGTTGAAAGGTCATGTTGCAGCTGTACAGGACATTGGTTAGGGTCCCTTTGGAATATTGTGTACAATTCTGATCTTCCTATCAGAAAGATGTTGTGAAACTTGAAAGGGTTCAGAAAAGACTTACAAGGATGTTGCCAGGGTTGGAGGATTTGATCTACAGGGAGAGGCTGGGGCTGTTTTCCCTGGAGCGTCGGAGGTTGTGAGGGGTGACTTCATAGAGGTTTATATAATTGTGAAAGGCATGGATTGGATAGATAGACAAGGTCTTTCCCTGGGGTGAGTGAGTCCAGAACTAAAGGGCATAGGTTTAGGGTGAGAGGAGAAAGATATAAAAGGGACCTAAGAGGGCAACGTTTTCACGCAGAAGGTGTGTATGAAATGGGCTGCTAGAGGAAGTGGTGGAGGCTGGTACAGTTGCAACACTTAAGAGGCATCTGGATGGGTATATGAATAGGAAGGGTTTAAAGGGATATGGGCCAAGTGCTGGCAAATGGGACTAGATTAGGTGGGATATCTGGTTGGCATTGCCAATTTAGACTGAGGTCTTTTTCCACACTACATCTGACTCTAGTTGAAGAGTAAATATTCTTAGAGATGTGAAGAACTTATTGCTCCCCTTTTTAAAAAATACTCTGCAATCTTTTATGCCCCCACTTTAGGAGATGAGTTCCCTCTTAAATCCCTTATTTCAAGGGGCCACCTTTTAAGTTCGAATGCAAGGCAGTGTCAGCATAGTTTGTGCTGTTCCAAAATGGTGCTTGAACCCACTGTGAAGATAGCCATTCTCAGTCAATTTATAATGGGGAATAGTGTGTGTTGCTGGAAAAGTAAGGAAAGCTTTCCTTACCTGTACCTCTAGCAATGTCATCTACTGCAGCTGTTGCACCTGATGTGATCTCCTCCATATTGGGGAGACAGGATGCTGCCTTGCAGATCGTTTCAAAGAACATCTCTGGGACACCCGCACCCATAAACCCCACTGCCCCGTGGCTGAAGACTTTAACTCCCCCTCCCACTCAAAGACAAGCAGGTCCTGGGCCGGCTCCACTGCCAAACCATTACCACCTGATGCCTGGAGGAAGAATGCCTCATTCCGCCTTGGGACCCTGCAACCAACTCGGGATAAATGTGGATTTCAACAGCTTCCTTGTTTTCCCCTCCCCCCTGACGTTATTCCAGTTTGAAACCTCCAAGTCGGCACCGCCTCCTGACCTGTCTATCACTCTTCTCTCTTCTATTTCTCTCCCACATCCCCCATGTCAATTCTCCTCCTTGGATGCTGCCTGATCTGCTGTGATGGGAACAATTTGCCCTCTTTTACTTCCCTGAAAAGTTACTGACAGCTGAGTAGCAATGTTGGCTGAGTTGAGGATTGAATTTGATTTGTAAGATTCACGAGGATCTTACAATCTGTCAATACTTTGTGTACACAAGACATGGGGTCCAAATAGGCAAGACTTCATATAGATAGAAAAGATCCCACGAGGTCAGCAACCCGCAGAGAATTGTCAATTCATGATTTAACTTATTATACAGCTGAGCATGTCTTAAAGATAACAACGCCTATGTTATTGGGAATGATGTGGAATGTTAACGTGAGCCTTGTTTCCTTTTCAAAGGCCAAGAATTTTAGAGATGGACAAAGAGGAGAATCGGCGATCTGTGATTTTGCCAAAACACCGCAGGAGGAGTGACTGTGCTTCAGAAAATTACTGGAGAAAGACACACGATTGTGTGGATGATGAGGATGAGGAGGGTGATGATGGTGGAGGAATAGATAGTCCAGTTCGAAAAGTTAAAATGCGACGACACTGATTGGGAAGGGAAGAGAAAATGGAACTTTAACTTGAAGGCTGATGGACAAAAGTGCACTACTCAGTTCGAAATGGAACAGCTCAACAGTAACTGCAAATTCAAAGAGGAAAATGTTTTTTAAAAATACAAGAAAAAGGATTTTATTGAACTGAGGTTAGAAAACGGCAGGAGATTGCCATTAGTTTGCAGGCAGGTGGCCTCTGTGTTTCATTCTACCTTTTGTTATTGGGTAATGTTGTATAGCCTATTTTCCCTTCTTTGTTTTATGTATTTAAAACCCAAAAAAAACATGCACATCTTTGTGCGTGTGAAAGCAAAGTGTTTAAAAATATATTAATTAATTTTCTTTTTAAAAATGAGAAGCTACTTTTTTTGTTGAAATGAGAAGCAGCCACTGTATCATGGTATCATGTGCTTCTTCAAACTTCAGCGCTTCCATCGTTAGGGTTGCAAAGTCCCTAAACTTTAGATATATTGTTGCTGAGGAACTCTGAGGAATTTATTTCCGTATAGGGGAAGGAAAAACACAGTTGTGTTGACTTGTAACAAAGTTGTACAGTTCTGAAAAGACAGTTTAAAATGTACGCAAATGATTAAAAAGTTATGTAAATGAAAATAGGTATTTTATGTAAAAAATAAAATAAAAAAACTTTTAATTTGGGTAACTGTCAAAAGGAGAGTTTGACTGTCAACAGGGTCTTTACCTTGGATGCTTACTTTATTTCTTGTACAGAAGCTAAATTTGATTAAATGCAAAGCGCACCACTTTAACCTGTGTGATTTATGTCTAAATGTATTTTGAATTGAGTTGATTTTTAATGCAATGAATAATATGCAAACTAAGTTTTTTGATCAACCCTAGTCAAGAATGTTATGACACATCTGTGGAGCAGGTCTGTCTTGAACCGAAGCCTCCAGGTTCAAACCATGTGGAAAGTATTCTAAAGCTGGCAACCGTTTGATCCACCCCTTTGCTTGCTTGGGAAGAGGATTATTTTGCTCCTGTATGTTAGTTACTTGTTTTTAAAAAATGTTAATGCTGCTTGAGGACAAGATGGGAGTCAGCTGTAAAGATTCTTACTTAGATAACAATAGGTTGATGACTAGATTGGGTCAGCCACAACTCTTACCATAGTTGATAATTAATACTGTTTGTTGGTATTGTCATTTGAGTGGATCTCAGCAACTTGGAAGAATGGAAATTGAGATGAAATCTGTGTGACTTCATGATAAATATTTTTGCTGTCTATTAACTGCTTCCTGGGTGTATAGTTTGCCATGTTTTCCAAAAACTTTTTTTGACATGTTTTAAGTGTTGTTGGACTACAGTAATGGGTGTTGAGTGCAGCTATTATGTACTAACATATGCTGTTAGATATTGAAAAGAATATTGTTTAAAAACAAAGTATTCACCTGAAGCCTGAAATGAGAAGTTCTGATAGAAGGCCATAAGATATGGAACAGAATTGGGTTATTTGGCCCAGTGAGACTGCTCCCTCAATCGTAGCTGATGTGTTTCTCAACTCCAATCTTTTGCCTTCCACCCATAACCTTTGGTCCCCATTGTGATCAAGTACCTATGTCTTAAATACAGAGGAACTTCGATTATCTGAACAATATGGGCATCTACTATCAATTGGATAATTGATTATTCGGATAATTGATTTTACTTTAAACCAAATGCTGATCTAATGTTGTGCTCTACCGAAGAATTTGTTTAAATCTATAATTTTAATGTATTGAGCACAAGAGGATACAGATTTCACATGAACAAAATAAAGCAATGATAACACGTGAAAACTTTTTTTAAAAAATGCAGCAGTAGTTAGCATTTGGCAAGGAGTGGTGAAGACAGCCTTAAACAAGATCCCGAACAGCTGCTACAAATGCAAGAGCATTTGTCACTTTGCAGGAACTCCAGTCTCATGATAGTGAGACAGCACAGACTTGAGCATGTGTTTATGTTCTTGGCCATTTTTTTCATGAATGGCCCGGTAAAATGATAGGAATACTGTAAAACACCTTTTGCAAAGAGCAGTATAACAGCCCTTACCTTAAAAAAAATCCAGTTGCTGATGCTTGAGCTGCTTCTTTCTTTGTTTTTGCCAGAGTTTTCACATTCTTCAGTACAAGTAAATCAAATACACTTACCTCTTTCATGTAACATTTTTGCAGGACCTCAAAATAATCTTCGGATAATCGGGGTTCCTCTGTACACTCAATGATTTTGCCATAAAGGGCTGTGGAGACAAAAAAAAACTGCAGATGCTGGAATCCAAAGTAAACAAGCAGGAGGCTGGAAGAACACAGCAAGCCAGGCAGCATCAGGAGGTTAAGTAAATGTTTCAGGTGAAGGGCAACACCTGAAACATTGACTTCACCACCTCTTGCTGCGTATGTTTCAGGTGTTGCCCTTCTTCACCCTAAACATTTACTACTTCATCTCCTGATGCTGCTTGGCTTGCTGTGTTCTTCCAGTGTCCTGTTTGTCTACAAAGGGCTGTGGATGCCATGAGTTCCACAGATTAACCACCCTCCAGCTGAAGAAATTCCTCATTCCCACTCTAAAGGACTGTCTCTTCATTCTGAGGCTGTCTCCTTGGGTCCTAGTTTCTCCTCCTAATAGAAACTACTTTTTCAATGTCCACTCTATCCAGACCTCTGTAATCTGTAAGTTTCAATCAGACCCCCTCATTCTTCTAAACTCAATTGAGTACAGATCCAAAGTTCTCAATTGCACCTGATATTGCAAGCCTTTCATCCCCAGGGTGATTTTTTTTTTGTAAACCACTTCCTGATCCTCTCCAAGGCCAGCACATTCTTCCTGAGATACCGGGCCCAAAACTGCTCTCCGTATACTAAATAAGATTTTACTGGAGCCTTATCCAACCTCAGCAGTATGTCCCTGCTCTTGTATTCTAGTCCTCTCAATGAGTGCTAACATTACACCTTCCTAACCACCAACTGAGCCTGCATGTTAACCTGAAGAGAATCCTGACCTAGAACTCGTAAGTGCCTTTGTACTTCAAATTTTTGAAGGCTTTCCTCATTTAGAAAATGTCTATGCTTCTATTCCTCCTATCAGAGCGCATAATCTTCCCTGTGTTCCGTCTTGTTACTTTGCCCACTCTCCTAGCCTGTCCAAGACCTTCTGCAGTCTCCCCACTTCATTAAGTCTAACAATCACCCATAGGTGGATAGGTACTAAGTTTGCAATGCCTCTCAGCTGCTTTGTCCTGATCATTAATGTAAAACGTGAGTAATTGTGATCCCAACACTGACCAGTGCAGACCCCTACTCGTCATTGACTGCCATCCTGAAAACAACACCTTTATCCCATTGTCTGCCTCCTGCCAGTCAACCAAACCTCAATCATGCCTTGCCTCTAACATCATAAGCACTTATCTTATTTAGCAGTACCATGTCAAAGTCCTTTTGGAGATTCAAATAGATAATGTCTAACTGGCTCAAACAATTCTTAAAGATTTGTCAGGCATAACTTCGCTTGGCAAAGCCATGCTGACTTTTACTATGCATTTCCAAGTACTCCACAACCTCATCCTTAATAATGGACTCTAAAATTGATCAATGACCAAGGTCAGGCTAACTGTCATATAATACATTGTCTTACTCCTTGAATTGAGGTGTTACATTGTCATGTCCTCTGGACCCTTCCTGATTCCTGAAAGATCACCACCAATGCCTCTGTAATCTCTTCCAGAACCCTGGATTCTGAAGGACCATCTCATTCAGGTTGATTTATCAACCTTCCGATCTTTTAGTTTATCCAACATCACCTTTGTGATGACCATTACACTCACGCGTGTCCCTGACACTCTCGAAGGGCTTGTATGCTGTTGGTGACTTCCATCATGAAGACTGATAAAGTATGTATTTAGTTCCACAGCCACTACTTTGCTCCAGCCTCATTTTCCAATTTCCATTGCTCATTCTTGCCTCTATCTTTTAAATGTCTTGTTTCAAAAAAAACTTGCAATCTTCCTATTAACCTCATATTTTCATCCCTTACCCCCGCCCTCCCTCTATTGAGTTTTTAATTGTCCTCCACTGGTTTTTAAAAGCTACTCACTAATCTTCACGTGAAATGAATCCTAGAATCACTACAGTGTGGGAGCAGGCCATTCAGCCCATTGAGTCAACATGAGCTCTCCAAGACCATATCACACAGACCTGCCCAATCCCTGTGACCCTGTATCTGCCTTGGTTCATGCACCTAGCCTACACTCCCTGTACACTGGATAATTCAGCATAGCCAGTATTGGACTGTGGAATAAAATCAAGAGTACCCAGGGGAAACCTGAACAAAGGGAGGTTGTGCAACTTCACAAGGCTGGAATCAAACCTGGAACCCTGGCGCTGTGAGGCAGCAGTGCTAACCGCTGAGCCATTATCCTGCTTTGAACTGCTTTTGCTTTTATTTTGGCTTTTCATAAAGTCAGGAATTACCTATGCCCTGGTGGGCTGTATTAAAGAAAAATTGCTTTGAAAAACCTTCTTGTCATTCTACAAATTTCCTTGGGATCCACTACCAGCCTGTTACGCCCAATCTACCTTCATATTAAATTTCCCCATGATTATTGTAATAGAGCCTTTCTTGCATGCCCTTTCTCCTGATTTATTTTCTCCCCCCACATCCTGACTACCGTTAGCAAGCTTGGGCACAACTCCCATTAGTCTTTTTCCTTTATGATTCCTCAACTCTATCCCCCACACTTCTATGCCTTCTGACCCTATATTGCTTCTTGCTATCAACCCTGCCCTCTTTGCACGTCTGCCTGTCCTATCCTTGGATATTTCGTTCCTCACATTGATCTCCTTTACAGTCATGTCTCTGTGATGCCCATAACATTATACCTGCCAATTTCAATGTGTAACTTGAGCACACTTATCTTGTTTTGTATAATATGTGCCTTGACTGATTAACTGCTCCTCCTCCTCATAGTTGATTTTGAGGTAGTTAATCTAAGGGGTCCTACTGCCCCTCTCACTAATACAGCTCTCTCTCACTGTCTGTGTCTGATGCATCGCAGTGTTTAAAGCTCAGTTCATCTGAAATTCCTCAGTAACCAACACTTGCTACAGATATGGTTATTATGGTGTCCACCAGCATACACGTCATGCAGCTACAACACATTGCCTTTCCCTGCATTTTTATCTTATTCATTTAGTTCTTAATTTACTTTTTTAAAAATTTCCTACTTTTAATTTGTAACATAAATATTTCTTCCTATTTACCTTCAATCTGAAATTTGATCTATAATAGTCAAACTAGCAGCTGTTACCAGCCAATGAATTTGTTTTTCCTGTTACATCACTTTTGTACTGGTCTTGAATTTATTCTGTTTTTTAAAAAAGCCTTAAAGTATGTGCCAAAAAGCACCTCTTCTCTGCACCAAATTCCCATGCTACCTCCATACTATATACTCAGGCTGTCTCTCAGTTCATATGTGATCTCTCCTTCCTGACCATGCGAAGCTGATTTTTTAAAAATTGAGTACACATTTGTCACATTTTTATGACCACCAGTCATTGCAAAGTGTAATACAGCCAATTTATGACTGAAGTTATTGTTGTAGGAAATGCAGCAACCAATTCCACAGAGTAAGATCACATAACATATGATTGTGATCAAGGGATAAGTAGCCATTGTCCAGGGGCATTCCTCTTGAAAATAGCTCCAAGCTATATTTTGCGATCACCAGAGAGGGCAGATGGGCTTCAGTCTAATGTTTCAAAGAATGTCACCTCCACTCTGCAGCAGTCATTAACAAATGCACCAGAGTATCAGCTTTGATTATTGACCTCCAGTGCTGCAATTGGTCTAGAACCTGGAGGCTTTGACTTGAGAAATGGTTTTATCAACTGACCTACAGCTGTCACTTGAAATTAATATCAAAACTACCTAATCATAATCCAAACCTATATTCAAGCAAATGCAAGAAATCTGTCTATAGCATTATATCTTACTTGGGGAGCACACTAGAACTCAAGCCCTAGCTATCCTTGGAGACATCAGAACAGTTGAAGATGTTTATAAAAGTAAACAAAGTTTCCCAATTTGCTGTCTTTTAGACTTGTTGACAAAGTATGAACTTAGCTTTAGCTTGTAATAAGAATGACTATGATTATTCATTGGTTAAAAAGTAGATTCTAACAGATGAACATCCCCTCCACTCTTGTGTGCAGACAGGGAAAGATATTCTAGGTGGAGGGAAAGATTTGGAAAGCAGTTGCATTGTCCTTGTCCTATACCATCCATTATATTGACAGTTAACTACAAGTTTGTGTCTATATTTTTATACCAACTAGTTGACTCTGGGAATAACCCTTATGTATCAGTTGTCTCAGTCCAGGATTAAATCTAGCAAATCATCAATGCATACTTTTCCTTGGATAAAGAGTTGAAAACTGGTCTTTGTGTATCTGATTTTGGACAAATTTGAAATAATTTTGGTGAAGCCATAATCACTTTTAAATGCTGTAAAATAAAAAATATTCTATAATTTCATGCCTGTTCAGCCTTTGATTTGATTCAATACCATTTAGAAAGTCTGGAAGCTGAAAGGGAGAACTTTTTTGATGGCATTTTATTTGAAAGAAATACTAGTTAAATTTTGAAGCTAATTACTATGCCTGATAGTTAAAATAAATACTTGCGTCTAAGTGACAGATTTAATTCCAACCCCTTTCAAAGTTGGAGAAAGCCTGAGAAAAGCAGACATGTTATTCCTTTCTATTTCCATTATTCTTAAAAACTTGTTTGCTTTGGAAGGCAAGCAAACCTAAGTACAAGTGGATGAAGCAAAAGAAGAATCATATGCTAGCTTTTTTTCCCTCTCTGTGTCTCTGAAACAGGGGAGAAAAATACCCTCAAATTGACAGTGCAAATTGTTAACCAGTGAATGTAAAGTTCAAAATCAGTGTATGCACAGTTCTTATCATTAAATGTTTGAAACAAATCAGAGAAAAACATCTCATTCCCTGCAATCCAGATTGGTGCCAGACTATGCTTACTGTATTTATTTTTTGTTAATATTATTTGTGTCTTGCCTCTTTGGGTGCCTGTATGTGATTTGGATTTCTTTTTAAAAGAGTTAGAATTTAGAGGGTATAAGCATATTTAGTTTTTGCCATTGATTGAAAATATCCTCTGCAACAAATAGCTGTTATCCTGTTAAGTGTAGAAACTTGATTAGACTTTTCATTGCCTTGCATTCATCAGTCAAGTGGGGACTTAGGCCAGTTTGATTTAATATTTTCATGTTTATGATGACTCCAGAAATAGGGCTTGATTTCCAGAGCACTACCACAATGAGCATGACAGTCATTACAGTCTGGTGGTTGGTTACTGTGTTCCTTAAGCTGATGGTTAGTTCAGAGTTTTCAATTACTTTTGAAAAACAGCCCATTTTTCATTGAAGGCCATAGTCAATATGTGACACAAGGACACAATCATTGACAAACAGCCATTCCTCTATCATTGTCTCCATGTTAGTTGAAGATTAAGGTCATTTCCGGTTGAATACATTATCTTCTGGTCAGAACTGGATATATATTCTGCCAACATTCCCGTCAAATGCCTCAATGCATGGCAACAAAGAACATAGTAAAATGTACAGAGGCTGTTATATAACCCTGCTTCATACCTTGTATTAGAGGGTTCAGTGCATCAATACAATAGCAGTAGAAGCAATGTGTACAATCTACAAGACACTACATAAATTAACCAAGGCTCCTTAGGTAGCATCTTCCAAATCTATGAACACCACCTGGAAGAACAGAGTAGGAGATATGTGCAAACACCACAACCCAAGTTCCCCTCCAAGTCATTCACTATAATGACTTGGAAATATATAATTTCTTTAGTGTCACTGAGTCAAAGTCCTGGAACACCTTCCCGAACAGCATTATACTAGATAGTCTCCAATAGTTCAAGAAGGAAGCTCACTACCGCTCACTCCCATCTTCTCAAGAGCAATTTGAATGGGTTATGCCAACCACCCCCACATCCCATGAATGCAAAAAAAACACTAGAGACACTCAAACTTTTTGTTGGGGAAAGACATGACTTTTTCGACAGTGTGACATGAATTGCATAGTTTTAGAAAATGATATGAGGAGTAGATATCCATACTTTTATATCAGATATAGTGTGTGACATAATATCTGCAACAAGAGCTATTGAGGTGGTCCATTGTTTATGCTTAGATGGAGTTGACTTCCTACTGGGGAATTATTTGGCCAGGTTGAAGGTTTTAGCCTCTTCAGTAGTCACAGAAAATGCAAGTGAAATCAAAGAGTGAGTATTTACATGAAAAGTTTAGATTACTTACAATGTAGAAACAGGCCCTTCGACCCAACAAGTCCACACCGACCCTCCGAAGAGCAATCCACCCAGACCCATTCCCCTACGTTTACCCCTTCATCTAACACTACAGGCAATTTTGCATGGCCAATTCACCTAACCTTCACATTTTTGGACTGTGGGAGGAAACCGGAGCACCCGGAGGAAACCTACACAGACACGGGGAGAATGTGCAAACTTCACACAGATAGTTGCCTAAGGTGGGAATTGAACCCGGGTACTCTGGCGCTGTGAGGCAGCAGTGCTAACCACTGTGCCGCCCAGAAATCTTTCCTTCAGGTGTAGTGACCTGATTAATGGCTAAAATAAAAGATCCATTGCTGGAGATCGAGTTGTCATCACAGAAAGATATTTGGCACATGAAATATTCTTTGAGGATTTGGATAATCCAAAGGAAGTGGTCAATAATTCTACTCTTAAAAAATGCTCGACAAGCTGATACAGAATTAGGTAAAGTATCCTAATTGGCTAATTGAAGTTGAAACTGAGGGAGTACTTTTATTAAAGTATAAAGGGAGCTACTTTATTGAATATGAAGTTCTAATCAGGAAGTGGAGTCATAGGACATCGGCGTTGCTGGCTGAGCCTGCGTTTTTATTGCCGGTCCCTAGTTGCCCTTGAGCAGGTAGTGGTGAGCTGCCTTTTTAACTGCTGCAGTCCATCTGCTGTGGTTAGACCCATAATGCCCTCAGGGAGAGAATTCCAGGATTTTGACCTGATACTGAAGGAATAGAGATCTATTTCCAAGTCAGGATGGTGAGTGGCTTGGAAGAGAAATTAATTTGCAGGCAGTGTTGTTCCGATATATCTGTCCTGCTATATTCTCTTAGATGATAGAGTGTGTCGGTTTGTATATCTAAGGATTATTCGTGAATTTATGGAGTCCTATCTTGTCCACTTTCGGGCATACTCAAGTTTACGGTTACAGAATTAAACTGGCTAGCACAGAAGAAACGATTCACAAGATACAAAATTGCTTCAACTCTATTATTTAGTAGACCATGCTATTAATTGACAAAATGTTAAAGAGTACATGAATACCTTTGGTGATATCTTAAGTGCATTTGATAACTATTTTACATTAAGAACCAGTTGCATTATGGAAAGAGTAATATTGAATTTTAAAATAAAATTCCAGGAGATCTTTTTGACAACTTAATCAATGACCCTAATTAAAAGCAAAACATTAGCATTTACGTATGTTAACTCTCTTTCTTTGAACATGGATGATGCCAGACTTGCTGACTTCTTCAGTATTTTCTGTGTTTATAATCAATGATCTTTGAACATTGTATATAGTATTACAAGAGAACGAATTAGAAACAGAATTATTGTCAGGATTTCTGATTCATGTTTTTCAGGTTTTTTACAATCACAGAAGATTTCACACTGGAAAAGGCTATCCAGATCTAGAATGTGTTAGAAACTGATTTGCAAAAAAAATCCCAGAAAAACTAGAGGAACAGATGTCAAATTCACTCCAGCAATCAAAACCAATCAACTTTGTAAGGGTAAAAACACAACAAGGTTGAAACTTTATTGCTGGAACAGCACAGCAGGTCAGGCAGCATCCAGGGAACAGGAGATTCGACGTTTCGGGCACAGGGAGATTCGACGTTTCGGGCACAGGCCCTTCCGAAATGTCGAATCTCCTGTTCCCTGGATGCTGCCTGACCTGCTGTGCTGTTCCAGCAATAAAGTTTCAACTTTGATCTCCAGCATCTGCAGACCTCACTTTCTCCTTAAAAACACAACAAACCAACACAAAGTGTTGTTGATCTCATCAAATCTTTTGATGCTTGGAGTCACTGCAGAAGATGTGGAGCAAAAACAAACACATCAACAAAAGCAGTGTTCACCTCTATCACATTTTCAAGAGAGTTTCTTTTAATTTGCTCATGGAACATGGGAATCACTGGCTAGCCAGCATTTATTGCCCAATCCCATTTACCCTTGAGAAGGTTGGTGGTGAGCTGCCTTCTTGAACTGCTGCAGTCCACCTGCTGTACATTGACTCACAATGGACATAGGGAGGGAATTCCAGGATTTTGACTCAGCGACAGTGAAGGAACAGTGATATATTTCCAAGTCAGGATGGCGAGTGTCTTAGAAGGGCACTTGCAGCTAGTGATGTTCCTATTTATCTGTTGCCCTTGTCCTTCTGGTTTGAAAGGTGCTGTCTAAAGATTTTTGGTGCATTTCTGCAGTGCATCTTGTACACACTGCTGCTACCGAGCCTCGGTGGTGGAGGGAGTAGATGCTTGTGGATGTGGTGCCAATCAAGCGGGTTGCTTTGTTCCTGGATGATGTTAACCTTGTGTGTTGTTTTAGCTGCAGCCATCCAGGCAAATGAGTAGAATTCTATCACATTTCTGTCCGTTTCTTGTAGATGATTGACAGGCTTTGGAGAATCAGGATGTGAGTTACTCACTGCATTATTCCTAACCTCTGAACTGCCCTTGCAGATACATGCTTAAGTGGTGAGTCTAGTTGAGTTTCTGATCATTGGTAATCCCAAGTAAGTTAATAGTGGGGCATTCAGTGATGGTAACATTATTGAATGTCAGGGGCTGGTGGCTAGATTGTCTCTTATTGTAGATAGTCATTGTTTGACATTTGTGTGGCACAAATATTATTTGTCAGCCCAAGCCGAGATGTCCAGATATTGTTGCATATGAACATTGACTGTTTCAGTATTGGAGGAGTTACAAATGGTGCTGAACATTGTGCAATGGTTGGCCAACATCCCCACTTCTGACTTTATGATGGAGGGGAGGAGATTGATGAAGATGGTTGAGCATAGAACACTACCCTGAGGAAGTCCTGCAGGAATGTCCTGGAGCTGAGGTGATTGACCTCCAAAAACCACAATAGTGGGAGATTTTTGCAAAAATCAGAATCAATCCTTTAAAAAAACTGAAACAATGCTTATTACATTCACAAATAAATCCATACTTTCTCAAAAACACCAGTAAAAATACTTCCATAAGAACATGTATACTTAAATGATGATAAATTTCCTTTTGAATCATTCTTAAGGCAATTGGGCATCCATCTGAACCAGACATACAGAGCTCATCTATGTCAATGGGTATTCAACTTGAGCTTGAAAGGAAGCAAGCATCACATTGTTGTTGGTATCTCCCTTGATCTGTTGGTCCCAACTTTTCCCTTTATTGGAGCATGTTGGCCCTATACTCTCCTTATTTCCTTTTTGATTGTGTCCTGCTGCTCTGACATAGATTTGCCTAAAGGTATCTGCTCCCACTCCACTCTGGCCAAATTTTATCTGATCTTAGTAAAATCTGCTTTCCCCCAGATTAGAAATTTGATTTTAATTTTCTAGTCTGTTGGTCTTACCTTGGCTGTAAACAATCACGTAACTTAGTAACGTTTAGGTGATATCCTTATCACTTAACAAGTGTAATATAGTTAAGCAGTCTCAAAATTAATGTAACTTGTTATCACTTTGCTATATAGTAAACAACTCTTTTTACCTAAGACCGAGCTTCTTTTGTGAAGACTATGTGTGGTTTACTTTCATATTTGCTACTGATAAATCCCTAGATTAATACTAATGAGAGATTGTAAGCAGTGTACCTACCTTCAGAAGATCCATAAAGAACCAAATACCAGCTGTGACTGTGCCATCAAAATTCTTGGAACCTTTAATTCATGCAGTATTTGCTCAGTACTAAACTTCTGACAGCATTGCACACTTCCGGTCTGATGTGCTTCACTTTCTTTTTATTGCATGAGGATACCAACCTGAAATAGCTGCCCGAGTTGTGGCATGGTGCTTGAATTCAGAAAAGGACTTCAAATATTTAAGTAATTGTGAGATCCCAATTACTTTAATAATAACTATTTTTAGCCCTTTACTTGTTTTATTGAGTTTTACAGAAATTCCAAATAGACACTATTTTCCAGTCCTTTATTTTTCCAACAGCATTTACCCAGTACTCCGATATTTTCTCTTGAGTTTTCTTTCAAGTTTTTATGTTTAAAATGAAACCTAAAAAAAAACAAGTGTTTGCATTGCAGTTTGCGTTCAAGTGACAGGGCTTTGATTATCTATATCAAGTTAAAGGCACAGTCATTGTACACCACCATGCCTTCATGATAACCTCAGCTGATGACAGGAGTGTGACCCCATAGGGTCAATTGTGTATCACAAACCAGCTGTCTTGCCAACTGAGCCGACTCCTCCATTTACTGTACCTTTACACTGACAGCTAGCTATTTATATTTTCATCCTTTTCATCTCTGACATTACTTTCCTCAGCTGAAATGTTGGGACGTTAACTGTAAACCCAGGTCTCCACCAAAACTGTTCAGCTAGCCCTGTTAGTTTAATTAACGCTGACAGGACTGGAATCTTAAATATTTATGTGCACCTGGTACCAGCAGGTGGCAGCAGTAGTAAGTAAATGAGACCAGTGGAAATGCAATTTTAACAGTCAGCCCTCAATTCCTGAATTCAATGTTGCTTTTGCTCAAGTTAAGCAATTTAAGTAACATAACAGACAACGTTTTGCAATTTGAATTAGATATCTTGGAATATTGAGGAACTAGCTGAAATGTTGCTATTAATGTGCGAAGTTCATTCACATAGACACTTGCTCCACCCACCACACAAAGCTCTTTACAACAGAACTAAAACACAGGCTTTGATGTTTTTAAAAAATGTATTTTTATTGTAAAGAGAAGAAATTTTGTTTTGGATATTACAGCAAATACAAAACAAACAATTCAAACCAATACAAAAAACCCCCACTACATAAATTAAAAAAAAGTAACTAATAACTAACCAAAAAGAAAATCATGACAGGAATAATAACAATAATAATACAGCTCAACGAAGCAAAGTAATAGCCCTCGACCATTGAGAGCATAAATTTATACATATTCATGTGTACATGGCTTGGAGAGGGTGGACGCTAGGAAATTGTTTCCGTTAGGCGAGGAGACCAGGACCCGTGGACACAGCTTTAGAATTAGAGGGGGTAAATTCAGAACAGAAATACGGAGACATTTCTTCAGCCAGAGAATGGTGGGCCTGTGGAATTCATTGCCACAGAGTGCAGTGGAGGCCGGGATGCTAAATGTCTTCAAGGCAGAGATTGATAAATTCTTGATGTCACAAGGAATTAAGGGCTACGGGGAGAATGCGGGTAAGTGGAGTTGAAATGCCCATCAGCCATGATTGAATGGCGGAGTGGACTCGATGGGCCGAATGGCCGT
The DNA here is from genome assembly GCF_004010195.1 of Chiloscyllium plagiosum. Classification (NCBI taxonomy): domain Eukaryota; kingdom Metazoa; phylum Chordata; class Chondrichthyes; order Orectolobiformes; family Hemiscylliidae; genus Chiloscyllium; species Chiloscyllium plagiosum. Next base: position 29,429,845 of record NC_057730.1, read on the forward strand.
ACTTCCGCTCCTATGTCTTATGGTCTTATGGTCATAGTTCCTTGTCTCTGGATTCCAGATTCATTAAACAGAATCGTTATGGCTATATAAAGGCCCTATTAGTATTGCAGACAAATCTGTACCCAAGTAGTCCAAAAAGGGCTGCCACATCTTATAAAAATTCTCAGTTTTATAGTGCACCATATCTGTAAGAAAGTCCAAAGGGATGTGTTCCATGACTAGCTTACGCCAGCCCGATAGCTCTGGGGGGTTTTCAGACACCCATCCTAACAGAATATTCTTTCTTGCACAAAGGATGAGGATACTGAAAAGCCTTTTTTTGCGTGTGTCTAATGTAAGTGGATTAACAAGGCGAAGAAGAAGAGATACTGGGTCCATCTCCACCTCTGCCCCAAGACCCTCTGTATTTCGCCTCCCACAGTGCTCCAGTCTGCCCGCAGTCTGTGGCAGGACCAAAGACAATGAGTGAGCGTACCCATACTCATCGTGCATTTAGGACACATTGGGGATACTCCCACTTTAAATTTTGAAAGGTGGTCTGGAGCCAAGTGGACCCTGTGGAGAGACTTCAATTGCAAGGCATGGGTCCTGTTGCAAATCAAATCCTCCTTGCATTTTCCCAGATATCCTCCCATATTTCAGAAGAGATCCCAACTTCCAGCTCTCTCTCCCATATCTTACAGAGCCGTTCGGATTCGTTTGAGGGACCCTCTCCCAATAGGTGATAGACATTACTGACAGAAAGTGTGTTCTCAGCACTCAGCACCCTCTTCTCCATGTCAGATCTATAAGAATCAGTTAGCAGTGTGGTCTCTTTTTGTATGAAATTCCTAATTTAAAAAAACGGAAGAGGTCTCTACTGGGTAACTCGTATTTCTGAGCCAACTGGTCAAAAGGTCTCAGTATATCCCCTTCGAATAAGTCACCCTTGGTGCCCTTAGTTTAAACCCCGAGTCCATCATCCCTGGCTGAAAACCTGGCATACCAATTATGAGTGTAAAAAATTATGTTTTAGCAGTATTGCCCACAGTCTGACACATTGCCCTCCACACCTTTAGAGTATTAATAGCTACTGGGCTGTGGCAATATTCCTTAACTGTCCTCATTTTGTCTAAGAACAGCAAGCTAGTAAGGGGACATCTTGCCTGAGATGGTTTGATGTCCAACCAAAGTGAGCAAGAGTCCCCCCAGGCCCAGTAATTCACATAAGATAGCATTGAGCTAAATTGATAGTTTTTGATACTTGGGAGGTCCACTCCTCCCAGTCTATGGTAGCTGCAATTTAGTCAATTTAATAAGGGGTCGCTTGCGATACCAATAAAGGAAGTGAACCAGCCATTCAGTCTTCTAAATGTTTGATTAGTAAAAAGCAGAGGAAGCATTTGCATAGGATACAGCAATGGGGGGGAAATATTCATTTTAATGAGGATACCCAACCTAACCAGGAGATCAGAAGGCTCTCATCTTCAAATACGCACAACACAGACGGCCTCCTTCTTCAAGGACCGCAATTACCCCCCCGACGTGATCGACGATGCCCTCCACCGCATCTCCTCCACTTCCCGCTCCTCCGCCCTTGAGCCCCGCCCCTCCAACCGCCACCAGGACAGAACCCCACTGGTCCTCACCTACCACCCCACCAATCTCCATGTACAGCGCATCATCCGCCGTCACTTCCGCCACCTCCAAACGGACCCCACCACCAAGGATATATTTCCCTCCCCTCCTCTA
>NC_057730.1:29431899-29433415 GCF_004010195.1 Chiloscyllium plagiosum
CCTGCAGTCTTCTTCTTGACCTCTCCGCCTCCACCCTACTCCGACCTATCACCTTCACCTTGACCTCTTTCCACCTATCACATTTCCAACGCCCCTCCTCCAAGTCCCTCCTCCCTACCTTTTATCTTCTCCTGCTGAACACTCTCTGCTCATTCCTGAAGAAGGGCATGTGCCCGAAACGTCGAATCTTCTGTTCCCTAGATGCTGCCTGACCTGCTGTGCTGTTCCAGCAATAAAGTTTCAGCTCTCATCTTCAAAGGTCTTGTTGGATTCTGTCAAATAAATGGACAAAATTGGTTTTAACTAGCTGATCAAAGACAGACGTAATGAATATACCTAAGTAGAGAAAGCCGTCCTTTGACCATTTAAAGGGAAATTGAGATTCGTCCTCAGGTCAGGCATCTTCAGGAGACCACCCATGGGCATGGCCTCTGATTTCACAAAGTTGATCTTGTAACCCAAAAAGCCGCCAAATGAATTAATGCATTGTATCAGATGAGGTACCAAAACAGTTGAGTTTGATACAAAGACAAGAACATCATCAGCATATAATGCAATCTTATGTGACTTTGTCCCCACTTCTGGAGCAGATATATTGGGATCTCTACGTATTGCCTCCACCAGCAGTTCAATCACCAATACAAAAAGCAATGGTGATAAGGGACAGCCCTGTTGACTGCCACTAAGAATACTGAAATTGCTTGACCACACAACATTGGTGAGGACCACGGCAAGAGGGTCACTATACAAAACCTTGACTCATCTGATAAAGGCCTCACCCACACCCAAACCGCTTTAAAGTATAAAAAGGATATGGCCACTCAACCCGGTCAAATGCCTTTTCCGCATCTAAAGAGATCACTAATCTCATACCAATCGTTGTTGCCATACTTGGATCATATTAAGTAACCTCCTGACGTTATTCAAATGACCTGCGACCTTTTATAAACCCTGTCTGATTCTTCTTAATGATGGAGAGCAGCACAGTTTCTAACCTCAGTGCCAGAATCTTAGATAGGATTTTAAAATCGACATTCAGGAGTGAAATGGGTCTACAGGAAGCACATTCCTGTTTCCTCTCTTAAAGCTGGCAGGAGGAGGCCAAGACTATGTGAATTATTAAACATACTAAGCATCGGTCCTGATAGTATACTTACAAATTCCTTATAAAACACACTGGGAAGTCCGTCAGTACCAGGCACTTTTCCGTTCTGAAGCTGCTTCACAGCCTCCTGCACCTTTTGCATTGACAACAGGGCATTAAGGAGAGAGGAGAAAGTGAGGTCTGCAGATGCTGGAGATCAGAGCTGAAAATGTGTTGCTGGAACAGCGCAGCAGGTCAGGCAGCATCCAGGGAACAGGAGAATCGACGTTTCGGGCATAAGCCCTTCAGGAATGAGGAAAGTGAGTCCAGCAGGCTAAGATAAAAGGTAGGGAGGAGGAACTTGGGGGAGGGGCGTTGGAAATGTGATAGGTGGAAGGAGGTCAAGGTGAGGGTGATAGGTCAGAGTGGGGT
>NC_057730.1:29436174-29441697 GCF_004010195.1 Chiloscyllium plagiosum
CGGGGTTAGGCATGCTGTCGGAGATCGGTGAAGGGGCGGGGTTAGGCGTGGTGACGGAGTTGTCGTGGGGGCGGGGTTAGGCGTGGTGACGGGGATCGGCGTGGGGGCGGAGACACATGCGGCGTTGTGGTCGTGTAGGTTAGTAACGTGACTGGGGGCGGAAGTGGCTGCGGCGAGACAGAGTTATTCCCCACAGGGATCGGCGTGGGGGCGGAGACACATGCGGCGTTGTGGTCGTGTAGGTTAGTAACGTGACTGGGGGCGGAAGTGGCTGCGGCGAGACAGAGTTATTCCCCACAGCCGCGGAGGTCGCGAATCTGTCGGCGATTGTCTTCATGGCTATCGCGGAGGCGGTTGTCTGGGCGGCGATCGCAGAGGCGGTTGTCTGGGCGGCGATCGTGGAGGCGGTTATCTGGGCGGCGATCGCGGAGGTTGCGAGGTCAGTGGGGGCGGAAGGAGAGACTCTTGCTTAGGGTCACTCCTGGGAGGTCCAAATTCTTTAAAAAAGACTCCATTCTAACTTTCCATCCTCGCAACTTTCAGATTAGTATAGTTCGGAGTAAAATTTCCGAAATGCCGCATTAATCCTTTTAAAATCACGGGTTAAATTTACAGTATCCTCCCTATTTGATGTAATGGCCTGGGGAGCACTACTTTTCCTGGCAAGATATGCTAAGTACTTGCCCGGCATTTTCCCATGCTCAAGCAGCCTTTGATTTGCAAATGTAAGGTCCTTCTTAGCTAACCCTGAGAGCACGGAGTTCAGTGTAGAGCGAATTGCTGTGATCCTCTGCAGTTTAGCCAATGAGGGCCTATCAAAGTATGCCTTTTCAGCTGCCTTCAGGTATGTCTCGAACAAGCACTGCTGCTCACCCTTCTGTTGTTTCTTACTGGCTGAGTAGGAAATCACTAAAACCCTAGCGTAGGCTTTAGTAGTTTCCCAGAGAATTGATGGATTACTGGCCAAGCCTGAATCAATGTTTTAAAAAGCCCTGAATTCAGTAGAAGAGAATTCAGTAAACTTGCTATCCTTAAGAATAAAGGGATCCAATCACCTATGTCTTAAACCTACGATAGTATCCCTACCCCTGACCATTAAATACACTGGAATGTGATCAGAAATAGTGATATTGCCAATTATACATGATACCACCAAGCTCAAATGCAGGAGTCAAAAAGAAATCAATCCTGGTATGGCATCTGTGCATATTAAAAAAAAGTAAAATCCTGCCAGTAGGGTGAAGGTGCCTCCATACATCTACCAGTTCTAGTTCAACACACAAATCCCTTAATTGCTCAGATCATGAAGAAGATATCGGGGGTCCTTTGGGCAATCTGTCCACCGTAGGATCTGTTAGATAATTAAAGTCGCCCTCTATGATAATACACTGAGGTAAGAGGTTAACCAGTCTAGAAAGTGCGTCTATCAAGAACTTGAGGAGCTGGGCCAGGGGACAGTAAACATTTAAGATTCCGTATTCTTCTCCATGTATCAAAGCTTTAAGGATTACAAATCTCCCATGTGTATCTTTAATACACTCTAACAACTTAAAGGGAGATTTTTCCTAACAAGAATGGCCACCCCTCTACTCCTCATTTTGAAAAATGAGAAATAAATCCAATCACCCAATAAAAATATATTTTTTAAAAAGCATTTTTTAAAATGCTTTGCACCATCTGGGTGTGTTTCCTGCAATAAGTCAACATCCACCCTCTCCCTTTTAAGATTGGAAAGTACCTTCTTCCTCCTGACAGGGGAGTGACTCCCTTAATGTTCCAGATACACCACTTAAATACATCTTTTTTTAAATAAATATTTTCATTGAATAAAAAGATTTTAGGTTTTTTACAAAATTACAAAACCAGTACAAAATAGTATGACAACTTTATAATACAATAGCAATAATAGAAAACAAACTACTACTCTACTCCACAGTCTACTGAAACACAAAAAAAACAAAATAAACTCTATAAAAACCACAAGTCAATAAATAAACACGGAGAAAGAAGAAAAATAAATAACTAAACAAAATAAAATTAAACCAAGTTATAACAAGGTAATTAAATTATGATTAGATTAGATTACTTACAGTGTGGAAACAGGCCCTTCGGCCCAACAAGTCCACATCGACCCTCCAAAGAGAAACCCACCCAGACCCCTACATTTACCCCTCACCTAACACTATGGGCAATCTAGCACGGCCAATTCACCTAACCTGCACATCTTTGGATTGTGGGAGGAAACCAGAGCACCCGGAGGAAACCCACGTAGACATGGGGAGAATGTGCAAACTCCACACAGGCAGTTGCCTGAGGCGGGAATTGAACCCGGGTCTCTGCGGCTGTGAGGCAACAGTGCTTTCCACTGTGCCAATTCAATTAAAATACTGCACTCAGCTCAATCTCATCACAGCTCCGCACTACTGGGAGCAATAGTAAGTAAGTCTCTATTTGTTTGGGATTCTTCCCCCCAGGGGCCCCCAGACAGACAGACACAACCTTCACGGCTACACAAAGGCCCTGAATAACAGCCGATTTGTCTGCATCTATATAATTCAAAATTGGCTGCCATGTTCTGTAAAACAATTCCGTTTTCTGCTGCACCATATTCATAAGGAAGTCCAAGGGAATGTGTTCCAAGACTATCCTATGCCAACTCAAGAATCCTGGGTGATTCTCTGACACCAGCTCATTAGAATGTTCTTCCTCACGCAGAAAGAAAGAATATTAAACAATTTCTTCCCATGCGCATCCAGGGAGGAAAGATTTGGAAGACCCAAAAGGAGGGACACCGGATCCAACTTAACCTCAGTTCCCAAAACCTTTGCCAAAACACTCGCAACATTATCCTAATACCTGCGGATCTTGTGGCATGACCACAAGCAGTGAGTAAGAGTACCAACCTCCATTTTACACTTGGGGCTTATGCCCGAAACGTCGATTCTCCTGTTCCCTGGATACTGCCTGACCTGCTGCGCTTTTCCAGCAACACATTTTCAGCACATTGGGGACACTCCTGCCTTGAATTTCGCAAGCTGTTCCGGTGCCAGGTGAACCCTATGAAGTACCTTCAGTTGAATAGCCTGGGTCCTATTACAAATTGAGATCTTCCTAACATTTTCCCAGATATCCTCCCACGTCTCTGAGGAGATTTCCACCCATAATTCTTGAGTCCAGGGCCATAGACACTTTTATCTCCATGTCCGACTTGTAGGGATTAACCATCAATGTAGTCTTTTTTTGTATGAAGTCTCTAACCTGGAAGTAACTAAAGAGATCTTTCCTCGGTAGTTTGAACTTCTGACTTAGCTATTCGAAGGACATCATGACCTCCCCCGTCAAATAGATCTCCCAAACAAGAGATTCCTCTGGACTCCCAGAGCTTAAAGCTTGAGTCCATTGAACCTGGCTGAAATCACAACATTTCCACTATGGGAGTGAAAGGGGAAGTTTTTTGTAAATTGTCCTCTCCCTGCTGCATCATTCTCCATGCTTTAACTGTGTTTAGAACAATCGGGTTTTTACAGTGATCCATAACAGTTCTCATTTTGTCTATAAACAACAGATTAACGAGAGAGCATTTTGTCCGTGAGGCCTCAATGTCTCGCCAGATTGATCGCAGATCATGTCAGGCCCATTCAACCACTTAGGATAGTAAGGAACTCAATTGGTATTTCCTAAAGTCCGGAAAATCTAGACCACCAACCCCACCCCGCCTCCCCCACCCTGGCGGAAGCTGCAATTTATCTAGCTTAATAAGAAGACACCCATAACGCCAAATAAAAGATCCAAGCCAACTGTAAAGCCTGCGCAGCGCTTGCCTTGGCAGCATCAAAAGGATCACTCTCCTGGGATACAATCAGCGAGGAAGAACATTCATTTTGACCAGAACTATTCTGCCCAACCAAGATATCAGAAGATCCTCCCAGCACTGAAGGTCCTGCCTTATTTTGTCTAGCAACTGCCCATAATTGGCTTTATATAATTGATTGAAAACCGGGGTAAAAAAATGCCTAAATACAGAAAATCTCTCTGTGACCACTGGAAAGGGAAACGGGTTCCATCCCCAAAATTGGATATACTAGTAAGATCCCTCACAGGCATGGTTTCTGATTTAATGAAATTAATTTTATACCCTGAAAACAAACCACATAGATTAATCACTTGTATTAAGCGTGGCACAGATGTCATTGGATTGGTTAAAAAAAGGATGTCATCCGCATAGTGGGTGATTTTATGCCTGCCTGGCCATACCTCTGGGGCAGTTATATTGGGATCCCTCTGGATGGCTTCTGCCAGTGGCTCGATCATCAATGTAAATAATAGTAGCGAGAGAGGGCACTCTTGACGACAGCCTCTGCCAACTATCTGATTTTATTCCATTAGTGAGAACCGCTGCTTTCAGGTCACTATACAGCACTGCCCACTATGTGCTGCCCATTTTCATGTACCCATGACATGAAAGAGGTACGGCCACTCCACCCGATCAAACGCTTTCTCTGCATCCAGGGAGACTACCAAACCCAGGATCGCTCTTTGCTGATATATTTCGACCATATTTAATACTCTTCTAATATTGTTGGTTGACCTATGATCCTTAATAAAACCCATCTGGTCCTCCTTTACAATAAAAGGCAATACCCTCTACGGCCTTTTTGACAGGATTTTAAAATCCACGTTCAGTAACAATATGGGCCTGTATAAAGTGCAATCTTCTGGGGCTTTTCCTTAAGAATAAGAGAAATATTTGCTTCTCTCAAAGAAGATGGGAGGCAGCCCTGACTGAATGAATAATTGTACATATCCAAGAATGGCCCGGCCAGCTTGTCTGTAAACTCCTTATAGAACTCACTTTGAAATCCATCTGGCCCTGGCGCTTTACCACCTGGAGCAGCCTCACCCCCTCCTGTACTTCCCGAATTGTTGGGGGGCACTCAAAAAGGACGCCTGGGGGATCCAAGATGGCGGCGACCCAGTAAGACTGAGTCTATAGTGCTCCTCCCAAGACTTGGGCACAGTGGGTCACCTACCCCCTACCAAGCTCACCAAATCATTTATAAATCATTTATAATAGTTTAGTAACTCAATTAGTTGTGTAATATTACATTTAAGCAACTTTATCCTAAGTTAAAATGACTAAAGGGAAGGGAGCCCGCAGCTCTCAGCAAGCAGGAACCCCTCCCCCACACTCTCCAGCTGCAGCAGAGGCGTCCACAGCCGCCCCGGGAGACTTACCAACAGTAGCAAGTCTTGCAGAAATGCTTTCCAAGCTTGACTCGAAGATCGATGCCTGTATCGTCGAATCCAGGAATCGCTGGGAGTCGCTCTCGGCCGCGCTGCAGAAGCACGACCGTGAAATTGAAGAAATTCAACGCCGAGCCGGAGGGGCGGAGCTAAAGGCCGCGACCTCGGAGACAACCGCCCAATCGGCCGTGGATCAGGTCCGGACTCTCGAGCAGCGAGTCCGGACCTTGGAAAATCATATTGACGACCTCGATAATCAAGGTCGCCGAAAAAATATTC